>NW_027508074.1:0-36171 GCF_051348905.1 Ranitomeya variabilis
ATAAGCTGTAGCGTTTAGCGTGTAGAGTGTAGCGTGTAGCGTGTAGCGTGTGGGGTGTAGAGTGTAGGGTGTAGAGTGTAGCGTGTAGCATGTAGCGTGTAGCGTGTAGCATGTAGAGTAGGGTGTAGGGTGTAGGGTGTAGAGTGTAGTGTGTAGAGTGTAGAGTGTAGCGTGTAGAGTGTAAAGTGTAGCGTGTAGGGTGTAGCGTGTAGTGTGTAGCGTGTAGCGCGTAGCGTGTAGAGTGTAGGGTATAGAGTGTAGCGTGTAGAGAGTAGGGAGCAGAGTGTAGAGTGTAGCGTGCAGGGTGTAGGGTGTACAGTGTAGGGTGTAGGGTGTAGCGTGTAGCGTGTAGAGTGTAGGGAGTAGGGTGTAGGGTGTAGCGTGTAGGGTGTAGATTGTAGCGTGTAGCGTGTAGCGTGTAGGGTGTAGCGTGTAGCGTGTAGGGTGTAGCGTGTATCATGTACCGTGTAGCGTGTAGCATGTAGAGTAGGGTGTAGGGTGTAGAGTGTAGCATGTAGGGTGTAGGGTGTAGAGTGTAGGGTGTAACATGTAGGGTGTAGGGTGTAGCGTGCAGGGTGTAGAGTGTAGCGTGTAGGGTGTACGGTGTAGAGTGTAGGGTATAAGCTGTAGCGTTTAGCGTGTAGAGTGTAGCGTGTAGCGTGTAGCGTGTAGGGTGTAGAGTGTAGGGTGTAGAGTGTAGCGTGTAGCGTGTAGCGTGTAGGGTGTAGGGTGAAGCGTGTAGGGTGTAGCATGTAGCTACACGCTACACCCTATACGCTAGACGCTACACTCTACACGCTACACGATACACGCTACACCCTACACGCTACACCCTACACTCTACACCCTACACCCTACACGCTACACGCTACACCCTACACGCTACACCCTACACTCTACACCCTACACCCTACACGCTACATGCTACATGCTACACCCTACACGCTACACGTTACACTCTACACCCTACACCCTACACTCTACACCCTACACCCTACTCTCTACACGCTATATTCTACACCCTACACGCTACACTCTACACCCTACACGCTACACGCTACACTCTACACCCTAGACGCTACACTCTATACCCTACACTCTACACGCTACACCCTACACCCTACACTCTACATGCTACACCCTACACCCTACACTCTACATGCTACACGCTACACGCTACATGCTACACGCTACACCCTACACGCTACACGCTACACACTACATGCTACACCCTACACCCTACACCCTACACGCTACACGCTACACTCTACACCCTACACGCTACACCCTACACCCTACACCCTACACGCTACACGCTACACTCTACACCCTACACGCTACACCCTACACTCTACACACTACACGCTACACCCTACACCCTACACGCTATACGCTACACTCTACACCCTGCACGCTACACGCTACACCCTACATGCTACACTCTACACCCTACACGCTACACCCTACACTCTACACCCTACACGCTACACGCTACACTCTACACCCTACACGCTACACCCTACACTCCACACCCTACACCCTACATGCTACACGCTACACCCTACACGCTACAAATTACACTCTAAACCCTACACTCTACATCCTACACCCTACACTCTACACCCTACACGCTACACTCTACACTCTACACCCTACACCCTACATGCTACACGCTACACGCTACACTCTACACCCTACACACTACATGCTACACCCTACAAGCTAAACGCTACAAACTACACGCTACATATTACACTCTACACCCTAGCGTGTAGCGTGTAGGGTGTAGAGTGTAGCGTGTAGCATGTAGCGTGTAGGGTGTATGGTGTAGAGTGTAGCATGTAGCGTGTAGGGTGTAGAGTGTAGCGTGTAGGGTGTAGAGTGTAGCATGTAGCGTGTAGGGTGTAGGGTGTAGAGTGTAGAGTGTAGCATGTAGCATGTAGATTGTAGGGTGTACCGTGTAGGGTGTAGAGTGTAGCATGTAGGGTGTAGGGTGTAGAGTGAAGGGTGTAGCGTGTAGAGTGTAGCGTGTAGCGTGTACGGTGTAGGGTGTAGAGTGTAGGGTGTAGCGTGTAGCGTGTAGCTTGTAGGGTGTAGAGTGTAGCGTGTAGCGTGTAGGCTGTAGCGTGTAGGGTGTAGCATGTATCGTGTAGGGTGTAGAGTGTAGCATGTAGCGTGTAGAGTGTAGGGTGTAGCGTGTAGCGTGTGTAGGGTGTAGGGTGTAGAGTGTAGCGTGTAGCGTGTAGGGTGTAGAGTGTAGGGTGTAGGGTGTAGAGTGTAGCGTATAGCGTGTAGGGTGTAGGATGTAGAGTGTAGCGTGTAGGGTGTAGAGTGTAGCGTGTAGAGTGTAGCATGTAGCGTGTAGGGTGTAGAGTGTAGAGTGTAGCGTGTAGGGTGAAGCATGTAGGGTGTAGGGTGTCGGGTATAGCGTGTAGGGTGTAGGGTGTAGAGTGTAGGGTGTAGCGTGTATGGTGTAGAGTGTAGCGTGTAGCGTGTAGAGTGTAGCGTGTAGGGTGTAGGGTGTAGCGTGTAGCATGCAGAGTGTAGCGTGTAGCATGTAGAGTGTAGCGGGTAGGGTGTAGAGTGTAGCGAGTAGCGTGTAGGGTGTAGTGTGTAGAGTGTAGGGTGTAGCGTGTAGGGTGAAGAGTGTAGCGTGTAGGGGGTAGGGTGTAGGGTGTAGAGTGTAGCGTGTAGGGTGTAGCGTGTAGCATGTAGCATGTAGCGTGTAGCATGTAGAGTGTAGCGTGTAGGGTGTAGAGTGTAGCGTGTAGGGTGTAGCGTGTAGCGTGTAGCGTGCAGTGTGTAGAGTGTAGCGTATAGCGTGTAGGGTGTAGAGTGTAGGGTGTAGCATGTAGCGTGTAGAGTGTAGCGTGTAGGGTGTAGGGTGTACAGTGTAGGGTGTAGCGTGTAGCATGTAGGGTGTAGGGTGTAGCGTGTAGCGTGTACCGTGTAGCGTATAGAGTGCAGCGTGTAGGGTGTAGAGTGTAGCGTGTAGTGTGTAGCGTGTAGGGTGTAGGGTGTAGCGTGTAGGGTGTAGAGTGTAGCGTGTAGGGTGTAGAGTGTAACATGTAGCGTGTAAGGTGTAGGGCGTAGCGTGTAGCGTGTACCGTGTAGCGTATAGAGTGTAGTGTGTAGGGTGTAGAGTGTAGCGTGTAGGGTGTAGAGTGTAGCGTGTAGCGTGTAGCGTGTAGCGTGTAGAGTGTAGTGTGTAGGGTGTAGCGTGTAGAGTGTAGTGTGTGGCGTGCAGGGCGTAGGGTGTAGCGTGTAGGGTGTAGAGTGTAGGGTGTAGCATGTAGGGTGTAGGGTGTAGGGTGTAGCGTGTAGGGTGTAGAGTGTAGCGTGTAGGGTGTACGGTGTAGAGTGTAGGGTATAAGCTGTAGCGTTTAGCGTGTAGAGTGTAGCGTGTAGCGTGTAGCGTGTAGCGTGTAGAGTGTAGAGTGTAGGGTGTAGAGTGTAGCGTGTAGCGTGTAGCGTGTAGCGTGTAGGGTGTAGGGTGTAGCGTGTAGGGTGTAGCATGTAGCGTGTAGCGTGTAGCATGTAGAGTAGGGTGTAGGGTGTAGGGTGTAGAGTGTAGTGTGTAGAGTGTAGAGTGTAGCGTGTAGAGTGTAAAGTGTAGCGTGTAGGGTGTAGCGTGTAGTGTGTAGCGCGTAGCGTGTAGAGTGTAGGGTATAGAGTGTAGCGTGTAGAGAGTAGGGAGCAGAGTGTAGAGTGTAGCGTGCAGGGTGTAGGGTGTACAGTGTAGGGTGTAGGGTGTAGCGTGTAGCGTGTAGAGTGTAGGGAGTAGGGTGTAGGGTGTAGCGTGTAGGGTGTAGATTGTAGCGTGTAGCGTGTAGGGTGTAGCGTGTAGCGTGTAGGGTGTAGCGTGTATCATGTACCGTGTAGCGTGTAGCATGTAGAGTAGGGTGTATGGTGTAGAGTGTAGCATGTAGGGTGTAGGGTGTAGAGTGTAGGGTGTAGCATGTAGGGTGTAGGGTGTAGCGTGCAGGGTGTAGAGTGTAGCGTGTAGGGTGTACGGTGTAGAGTGTAGGGTATAAGCTGTAGCGTTTAGCGTGTAGAGTGTAGCGTGTAGCGTGTAGCGTGTAGGGTGTAGAGTGTAGGGTGTAGAGTGTAGCGTGTAGCGTGTAGCGTGTAGGGTGTAGGGTGAAGCGTGTAGGGTGTAGCATGTAGCGTGTAGCGTGTAGCATGTAGAGTAGGGTGTAGGGTGTAGAGTGTAGTGTGTAGAGTGTGGAGTGTAGCGTGTAGAGTGTAAAGTGTAGCGTGTAGGGTGTAGCGTGTAGTGTGTAGCGTGTAGCGCGTAGCGTGTAGAGTGTAGGGTATAGAGTGTAGCGTGTAGAGAGTAGGGAGCAGTGTAGAGTGTAGCGTGCAGAGTGTAGGGTGTACAGTGTAGGGTGTAGGGTGTAGCGTGTAGCATGTAGAGTGTAGGGAGTAGGGTGTAGGGTGTAGCGTGTAGGGTGTAGAGTGTAGCGTGTAGCGTGTAGCGTGTAGGGTGTAGCGTGTAGCGTGTAGGGTGTAGCGTGTATCATGTACCGTGTAGCGTGTAGCATGTAGAGTAGGGTGTAGGGTGTAGAGTGTAGCGTGTAGGGTGTAGGGTGTAGAGTGTAGGGTGTAGCATGTAGGGTGTAGGGTGTAGGGTGTAGCGTGTAGCATGTAGAGTGTAGGGAGTAGGGTGTAGGGTGTAGCGTGTAGGGTGTAGAGTGTAGCGTGTAGCGTGTAGCGTGTAGGGTGTAGCGTGTAGCGTGTAGGGTGTAGCGTGTATCATGTACCGTGTAGCGTGTAGCATGTAGAGTAGGGTGTAGGGTGTAGAGTGTAGCGTGTAGGGTGTAGGGTGTAGAGTGTAGGGTGTAGCATGTAGGGTGTAGGGTGTAGGGTGTAGCGTGTAGGGTGTAGAGTGTAGCGTGTAGGGTGTACGGTGTAGAGTGTAGGGTATAAGCTGTAGCGTTTAGCGTGTAGAGTGTAGCGTGTAGCGTGTAGCGTGTAGGGTGTAGAGTGTAGGGTGTAGAGTGTAGCGTGTAGCGTGTAGCGTGTAGGGTGTAGGGTGAAGCGTGTAGGGTGTAGCATGTAGCGTGTAGCGTGTAGCATGTAGAGTAGGGTGTAGGGTGTAGGGTGTGGAGTGTAGCGTGTAGAGTGTAAAGTGTAGCGTGTAGGGTGTAGCGTGTAGTGTGTAGCGTGTAGCGCGTAGCGTGTAGAGTGTAGGGTATAGAGTGTAGCGTGTAGAGGGTAGGGAGCAGAGTGTAGAGTGTAGCGTGTAGGGTGTAGGGTGTACAGTGTAGGGTGTAGGGTGTAGCGTGTAGCGTGTAGAGTGTAGGGAGAAGGGTGTAGGGTGTAGCGTGTAGGGTGTGGAGTGTAGCGTGTAGCGTGTAGGGTGTAGCGTGTAGCGAGTAGGGTGTAGCGTGTATCATGTACCGTGTAGCGTGTAGCATGTAGAGTAGGGTGTAGGGTGTAGAGTGTAGCGTGTAGCGTGTAGTGTGTAGCGTGTAGAGTGTAAAGTGTAGCGTGTAGTGTGTAGTGTGTAGCGTGTAGCGCGTAGCGTGTAGAGTGTAGGGTATAGAGTGTAGCGTGTAGAGAGTAGGGAGTAGAGTGTAGAGTGTAGCGTGTAGGGTGTAGAGTGTAGCGAGTAGCGTGTAGTGTGTAGGGTGTAGGGTGTAGAGTGTAGGGTGTAGCATGTAGGGTGTAGAGTGTAGCGTGTAGGGTGTAGCGTGTAGCGTGCAGGTGTAGAGTGTAGCGTATAGCGTGTAGGGTGTAGGGTGTAGAGTGTAGGGTGTAGCGTGTAGAGTGTAGCGTGTAGAGTGTAGGGTGTAGGGTGTACAGTGTAGGGTGTAGGGTGTAGCGTGTAGAGTGTAGTGTGTGGCGTGCAGGGCGTAGGGTGTAGCGTGTAGGGTGTAGGGTGTAGAGTGTAGGGTGTAGCATGTAGGGTGTAGGGTGTAGGGTCTAGCGTGTAGGGTGTAGAGTGTAGCATGTAGGGTGTACGGTGTAGAGTGTAGGGTATAAGCTGTAGCGTTTAGCGTGTAGAGTGTAGCGTGTAGCGTGTAGGGTGTAGGGTGTAGAGTGTAGCGTGTAGGGTGTAGAGTGTAGAGTGTAGAGAGTAGGGTGTAGGGTGTAGAGTGTAGGGTGTAGGGTGTAGAGTGTAGCGTGTAGCGTGTAGTGTGTAGCGTGTAGAGTGTAAAGTGTAGCGTGTAGTGTGTAGTGTGTAGCGTGTAGCGCGTAGCGTGTAGAGTGTAGGGTATAGAGTGTAGCGTGTAGAGAGTAGGGAGTAGAGTGTAGAGTGTAGCGTGTAGGGTGTAGAGTGTAGCGAGTAGCGTGTAGTGTGTAGGGTGTAGGGTGTAGAGTGTAGGGTGTAGCGTGTAGGGTGTAGAGTGTAGCGTGTAGGGTGTAGCGTGTAGCGTGCAGGTGTAGAGTGTAGCGTATAGCGTGTAGGGTGTAGGGTGTAGAGTGTAGGGTGTAGCGTGTAGAGTGTAGCGTGTAGCGTGTAGGGTGTAGGGTGTACAGTGTAGGGTGTAGGGTGTAGCGTGTAGAGTGTAGTGTGTGGCGTGCAGGGCGTAGGGTGTAGCATGTAGGGTGTAGGGTGTAGAGTGTAGAGCATGTAGGGTGTAGGGTGTAGGGTGTAGCGTGTAGGGTGTAGAGTGTAGCATGTAGGGTGTACGGTGTAGAGTGTAGGGTATAAGCTGTAGCGTTTAGCGTGTAGAGTGTAGCGTGTAGCGTGTAGGGTGTAGGGTGTAGAGTGTAGCGTGTAGGGTGTAGAGTGTAGAGTGTAGAGAGTAGGGTGTAGGGTGTAGAGTGTAGGGTGTAGGGTGTAGAGTGTAACGTGTAGCGTGTAGGGTGTAGCGTGTAGGGTGTAGAGTGTAGGGTGTAGCGTTTAGCGTGTAGAGTGTAGCGTGTAGCGTGTAGGGTGTAGGGTGTAGAGTGTAGCGTGTAGGGTGTAGAGTGTAGAGTGTAGAGAGTAGGGTGTAGGGTGTAGAGTGTAGGGTGTAGGGTGTAGAGTGTAGCGTGTAGCGTGTAGTGTGTAGCGTGGAGTGTAAAGTGTAGCGTGTAGTGTGTAGTGTGTAGCGTGTAGCGCGTAGCGTGTAGAGTGTAGGGTATAGAGTGTAGCGTGTAGAGAGTAGGGAGTAGAGTGTAGAGTGTAGCGTGTAGGGTGTAGAGTGTAGCGAGTAGCGTGTAGTGTGTAGGGTGTAGGGTGTAGAGTGTAGGGTGTAGCGTGTAGGGTGTAGAGTGTAGCGTGTAGGGTGTAACGTGTAGCGTGCAGGTGTAGAGTGTAGCGTATAGCGTGTAGGGTGTAGGGTGTAGAGTGTAGGCTGTAGCGTGTAGAGTGTAGCGTGTAGCGTGTAGGGTGTAGGGTGTACAGTGTAGGGTGTAGGGTGTAGCGTGTAGAGTGTAGTGTGTGGCGTGCAGGGCGTAGGGTGTAGCGTGTAGGGTGTAGGGTGTAGAGTGTAGGGTGTAGCATGTAGGGTGTAGGGTGTAGGGTGTAGCGTGTAGGGTGTAGAGTGTAGCATGTAGGGTGTACGGTGTAGAGTGTAGGGTATAAGCTGTAGCGTTTAGCGTGTAGAGTGTAGCGTGTAGCGTGTAGGGTGTAGGGTGTAGAGTGTAGAGAGTAGGGTGTAGGGTGTAGAGTGTAGGGTGTAGGGTGTAGAGTGTAACGTGTAGCGTGTAGCGTGTAGCGTGTAGGGTGTAGAGTGTAGAGTGTAGAGAGTAGGGTGTAGGGTGTAGAGTGTAGGGTGTAGGGTGTAGAGTGTAACGTGTAGCGTGTAGGGTGTAGCGTGTAGGGTGTAGAGTGTAGGGTGTAGCGTGTAGGGTGTAGCGTGTAGCGTGTAGCGTGTAGGGTGTAGGGTGTAGAGTGTAGGGTGTAGCGTGTAGGGTGTAGCGTGTAGCGTGTTGGTTGTAGGGTGTAGAGTGTAGGGTGTAGCGTGTAGGGTGTAGCGTGTAGCGTGTAGCGTGTAGAGTGTAGCGTCTAGCGTGTAGCGTATAGTGTGTAGCGTGTAGATTGTAGCGTGTAGGGTGTAGAGTGCAGCATGTAGGGTGTACGGTGTAGAGTGTAGGGTATAAGCTGTAGCGTTTAGCGTGTAGAGTGTAGCGTGTAGCGTGTAGGGTGTAGGGTGTAGAGTGTAGCGTGTAGGGTGTAGAGTGTAGAGTGTAGAGAGTAGGGTGTAGGGTGTAGAGTGTAGGGTGTAGGGTGTAGAGTGTAACGTGTAGCGTGTAGGGTGTAGCGTGTAGGGTGTAGAGTGTAGGGTGTAGCGTGTAGGGTGTAGCGTGTAGCGTGTAGGGTGTAGGGTGTAGAGTGTAGGGTGTAGCGTGTAGGGTGTAGCGTGTAGCGTGTAGCGTGTTGGTTGTAGGGTGTAGAGTGTAGGGTGTAGCGTGTAGGGTGTAGCGTGTAGCGTGTAGCGTGTAGAGTGTAGCGTCTAGCGTGTAGCGTATAGTGTGTAGCGTGTAGATTGTAGCGTGTAGGGTGTAGGGTGTAGGGTGTACCGTGTAGGGTGTAGCGTGTAGCGTGTAGCGTGTAGAGTGTAGCATGTAGGGTGTAGCAAGTAGCGTGTATTGTGTAGGGTGTAGAGTGTAGCATGTAGCGTGTAGAGTGTAGGGTGTAGCGTGTAGGGTGTAGAGTGTAGCGTGTAGAGTGTAGAGTGTAGCGTGTAGCGTGTAGGGTGTCACTTTTTCCTCTGATGAAGACGCTTGAGTAGCGTCGATACGCGTGGGGTAAAGGGCTTCCTTTGTTTTTTTCCCGAGGGACAGGACTTGGGTAACTTATCTTTACAACTGCTATGGAATTACACCTATTTACTTCATGCATGGCCTGGCATTTTTCCAAGCCTTAGGACAATGGATCCTGATTCTTTGTATTTCCACAAGGCGTCTGTATGCATACATTTATCCAAATAACTAGGATTTTGTAGTACTGCAGCATATCTATTTCCCTGATTACCTTTCTATAGGGGTCTGCTTTCATTTGCTTACCAACTGTGCGCACGCATGCTGTGTTGAACAAAATAGGATCCATGATGTATTTCTTCCAGATACTAGGCTGGAGTATATGTTTCCTGTCATAGTACTCAGGGGGTCACAGTTGGCAGTAAACAATAGGCTTCTTATATGTAGATTTGACTAAGATTGGTGTACCCGCATACCTAGCAATTTTTTCTCTCTGGTTATTTCTCCTGTCTCACATATGCTGTAAAGTATTAGCTTCCTTCATTCCCTCGGGTAAAATTACTTATGGCCTATTCAGCCATACTAGTGTTTTAAATGTTTTTAAATGTATGTTTTGCCTGGTTCTGTTTGTGGATTACTATTTTTGTACAATAAAATTGACTAACGTGGATCCCATTGGTTTGCATATCCTTTTCTTTTTGTGTTTAGTGTGTAGTGTGTAGCTTAACCCTACACGCTACACGCTACACGCTACACTCTACACCCTACACGCTACACCCTACACTCTACACCGTACACTCTACACGCTACACGCTACACTCTACACCCTACACCCTAAACGCTACACGCTACACTCTACACCCTTCACGCTACACTCTACACTCTACACGCTACACGCTACACTCTACACCCTACACTCTACACGCTACACGCTACACGCTACACCCTACACTCTACACGCTACACGCTACACTCTACACGCTACACGCTACATGCTACACTCTACACTCTACACCCTACACCCTACACGCTACACGCTATACTCTACACCCTACACTCTACACGCTACACGCTACACTCTACACTACACGCTACACGCTACACTCTACACCCTACACGCAACACGCTACACTCTATACCCTACACGCTACACTCTGCACGCTACACGCTACACCCTACACGCTATACTCTGCACGCTACACGCTACACTCTACACCATACACGCTACACCCTACACTCTACACCCTACACCCTTACACGCTATACCCGACACCCTACACCCTACATGCTTCACCCTAAACGCTACACTCTACACTCTACACCCTACACCCTACACGCTACATGCTACACCCTACACGCTACACTCTACACCCTACACTCTACACGCTACACACTACACGCTACACGCTACACCCTACACGCTACACGCTACACCCTACACGCTACACGTTACACTCTACACCCTACACCCTACACGCTACACGCTACACCCTACACGCTACACGTTACACTCTACACCCTACACGCTACACTCTACACCCTGCACCCTACACGCTACAATCTACACCCTACACCCTACACCCTACACGCTACACGCTACACGCTACACTCTACACCCTACACGCTACACCCTACACTCTACACCGTACACTACACGCTACACGCTACACTCTACACCCTACACCCTACACGCTACGCGCTACACTCTACACCCTACACGCTACACTCTAAACTCTACATGCTACACGCTACACTCTACACTCTACACGCTACACGCTACACCCTACACCCTACACGCTACACGCTACACTCTACAACCTACACGCTACACGCTACACTCCACACGCAACACGCTACACTCTACACCCTACACTCTACACGCTACACGCTACACTCTACACCCTACACTCTACACGCTACACGCTACACTGTACACCCTACATGCAACACGCTACACTCTACACCCTACACTCTACATGCTACACGCTACATGCTACACTCTACACTCTACACCATACACCCTACACGCTACACACTATACTCTACACCCTACACGCTACACTCTACACGCTACACGCTACACGCTACACTCTACACGCTACACTCTACACCCTACATGCAACACGCTACACTCTACACCCTACACCCTACACGCTACACGCTACACCCTACACGCTACACGTTACACTCTACACCCTACACCCTACACACTACACCCTACACGCTACACGTTACACTCTACACCCTACACGCTACACTCTACACCCTGCTCCCTACACGCTACACGCTACACCCTACACGCTACACGCTACACCCTACACACTACACGTTACACTCTACACCCTACACTCTACACCCTACACTCTACACGCTACACTCTACACCCTACACTCTGCACTCTACACCCTACACCCTACACGCTACACTCTACACCCTACACCCTACACGCTACACACTACACGCTACACGCTACACCATACACGCTACACGCTACACCCTACACGCTACATGTTACACTCTACACCCTGCACCCTACACGCTACACGCTACACCCTACACGCTACACGCTACACCCTACACACTACACGTTACACTCTACACCCTACACTCTACACCCTACACTCTACACGCTACACTCTACACCCTACACTCTGCACTCTACACCCTACACCCTACACACTACACGCTACACTCTACACCCTACACGCTACACGCTACACCCTACACCCTACACCCTACACGCTACAATCTACACGCTACACGCTACACCCTATACGCTAGACGCTACACTCTACACGCTACACGATACACGCTACACCCTACACGCTACACCCTACACTCTACACCCTACACCCTACACGCTACACGCTACACCCTACACGCTACACCCTACACTCTACACCCTACACCCTACACGCTACATGCTACACCCTACACGCTACACGTTACACTCTACACCCTACACCCTACACTCTACACCCTACACCCTACTCTCTACACGCTATATTCTACACCCTACACGCTACACTCTACACCCTACACGCTACACGCTACACTCTACACCCTAGACGCTACACTCTATACCCTACACTCTACACGCTACACCCTACACCCTACACTCTACATGCTACACCCTACACCCTACACTCTACATGCTACACGCTACACGCTACATGCTACACGCTACACCCTACACGCTACACGCTACACACTACATGCTACACCCTACACCCTACACGCTACACGCTACACTCTACACCCTACACGCTACACCCTACACCCTACACCCTACACGCTACACGCTACACTCTACACCCTACACGCTACACCCTACACTCTACACCCTACACGCTACACCCTACACTCTACACCCTACACGCTATACGCTACACTCTACACCCTGCACGCTACACGCTACACCCTACACGCTACACTCTACACCCTACACGCTACACCCTACACTCTACACCCTACACGCTACACGCTACACTCTACACCCTACACGCTACACCCTACACTCCACACCCTACACCCTACATGCTACACGCTACACCCTACACGCTACAAATTACACTCTAAACCCTACACTCTACATCCTACACCCTACACTCTACACCCTACACGCTACACTCTACACTCTACACCCTACACCCTACATGCTACACGCTACACGCTACACTCTACACCCTACACGCTACACGCTACACCCTACAAGCTAAACGCTACAAACTACACGCTACATATTACACTCTACACCCTAGCGTGTAGCGTGTAGGGTGTAGAGTGTAGCGTGTAGCATGTAGCGTGTAGGGTGTATTGTGTAGAGTGTAGCATGTAGCGTGTAGGGTGTAGAGTGTAGCGTGTAGGGTGTAGAGTGTAGCATGTAGCGTGTAGGGTGTAGGGTGTAGAGTGTAGAGTGTAGCATGTAGCATGTAGATTGTAGGGTGTACCGTGTAGGGTGTAGAGTGTAGCATGTAGGGTGTAGGGTGTAGAGTGAAGGGTGTAGCGTGTAGAGTGTAGCGTGTAGCGTGTACGGTGTAGGGTGTAGAGTGTAGGGTGTAGCGTGTAGCGTGTAGCTTGTAGGGTGTAGAGTGTAGCGTGTAGCGTGTAGGCTGTAGCGTGTAGGGTGTAGCATGTATCGTGTAGGGTGTAGAGTGTAGCATGTAGCGTGTAGAGTGTAGGGTGTAGCGTGTAGCGTGTGTAGGGTGTAGGGTGTAGAGTGTAGCGTGTAGCGTGTAGGGTGTAGAGTGTAGGGAGTAGGGTGTAGAGTGTAGCGTATAGCGTGTAGGGTGTAGGATGTAGAGTGTAGCGTGTAGGGTGTAGAGTGTAGCGTGTAGAGTGTAGCATGTAGCGTGTAGGGTGTAGAGTGTAGAGTGTAGCGTGTAGGGTGAAGCATGTAGGGTGTAGGGTGTCGGGTATAGCGTGTAGGGTGTAGGGTGTAGAGTGTAGGGTGTAGCGTGTATGGTGTAGAGTGTAGCGTGTAGCGTGTAGAGTGTAGCGTGTAGGGTGTAGGGTGTAGCGTGTAGCATGCAGAGTGTAGCGTGTAGGGTGTAGAGTGTAGCGTGTTGCGTGTAGGGTGTAGAGTGTAGCGTGTAGCGTGTAGAGTGTAGAGTGTAGCGTGTAGCGTGTAGAGTGTAGCGGGTAGGGTGTAGAGTGTAGCGAGTAGCGTGTAGGGTGTAGGGTGTAGAGTGTAGGGTGTAGCGTGTAGGGTGAAGAGTGTAGCGTGTAGGGGGTAGGGTGTAGGGTGTAGAGTGTAGCGTGTAGGGTGTAGCGTGTAGCATGTAGCGTGTAGCGTGTAGCATGTAGAGTGTAGCGTGTAGGGTGTAGAGTGTAGCGTGTAGGGTGTAGCGTGTAGCGTGCAGTGTGTAGAGTGTAGCGTATAGCGTGTAGGGTGTAGAGTGTAGGGTGTAGCATGTAGCGTGTAGAGTGTAGCGTGTAGGGTGTAGGGTGTACAGTGTAGGGTGTAGCGTGTAGCATGTAGGGTGTAGGGTGTAGCGTGTAGCGTGTACCGTGTAGCGTATAGAGTGCAGCGTGTAGGGTGTAGAGTGTAGCGTGTAGTGTGTAGCGTGTAGGGTGTAGGGTGTAGCGTGTAGGGTGTAGAGTGTAGCGTGTAGGGTGTAGAGTGTAACATGTAGCGTGTAGGGTGTAGGGCGTAGCGTGTAGCGTGTACCGTGTAGCGTATAGAGTGTAGTGTGTAGGGTGTAGAGTGTAGCGTGTAGGGTGTAGAGTGTAGCGTGTAGCGTGTAGCGTGTAGAGTGTAGTGTGTAGGGTGTAGCGTGTAGAGTGTAGTGTGTGGCGTGCAGGGCGTAGGGTGTAGCGTGTAGGGTGTAGGGTGTAGAGTGTAGGGTGTAGAATGTAGGGTGTAGGGTGTAGGGTGTAGCGTGTAGGGTGTAGAGTGTAGCGTGTAGGGTGTACGGTGTAGAGTGTAGGGTATAAGCTGTAGCGTTTAGCGTGTAGAGTGTAGCGTGTAGCGTGTAGCGTGTAGCGTGTAGGGTGTAGAGTGTAGGGTGTAGAGTGTAGCGTGTAGCGTGTAGCGTGTAGGGTGTAGGGTGTAGCGTGTAGGGTGTAGCATGTAGCGTGTAGCGTGTAGCATGTAGAGTAGGGTGTAGGGTGTAGGGTGTAGAGTGTAGTGTGTAGAGTGTAGAGTGTAGCGTGTAGAGTGTAAAGTGTAGCGTGTAGGGTGTAGCGTGTAGTGTGTAGCGTGTAGCGCGTAGCGTGTAGAGTGTAGGGTATAGAGTGTAGCGTGTAGAGAGTAGGGAGCAGAGTGTAGAGTGTAGCGTGCAGGGTGTAGGGTGTACAGTGTAGGGTGTAGGGTGTAGCGTGTAGCGTGTAGGGAGTAGGGTGTAGCGTGTAGGGTGTAGATTGTAGCGTGTAGCGTGTAGGGTGTAGCGTGTAGAGTGTAGGGTGTAGCGTGTATCATGTACCGTGTAGCGTGTAGCATGTAGAGTAGGGTGTAGGGTGTAGAGTGTAGCATGTAGGGTGTAGGGTGTAGAGTGTAGGGTGTAGCATGTAGGGTGTAGGGTGTAGGGTGTAGCGTGCAGGGTGTAGAGTGTAGCGTGTAGGGTGTAGAGTGTTGCGTGTTGCGTGTAGGGTGTAGAGTGTAGCGTGTAGCGTGTAGAGTGTAGAGTGTAGCGTGTAGCGTGTAGAGTGTAGCGGGTAGGGTGTAGAGTGTAGCGAGTAGCGTGTAGGGTGTAGGGTGTAGAGTGTAGGGTGTAGCGTGTAGGGTGAAGAGTGTAGCGTGTAGGGGGTAGGGTGTAGGGTGTAGAGTGTAGCGTGTAGGGTGTAGCGTGTAGCATGTAGCGTGTAGCGTGTAGCATGTAGAGTGTAGCGTGTAGGGTGTAGAGTGTAGCGTGTAGGGTGTAGCGTGTAGCGTGTAGCGTGCAGTGTGTAGAGTGTAGCGTATAGCGTGTAGGGTGTAGAGTGTAGGGTGTAGCATGTAGCGTGTAGAGTGTAGCGTGTAGGGTGTAGGGTGTACAGTGTAGGGTGTAGCGTGTAGCATGTAGGGTGTAGGGTGTAGCGTGTAGCGTGTACCGTGTAGCGTATAGAGTGCAGCGTGTAGGGTGTAGAGTGTAGCGTGTAGTGTGTAGCGTGTAGGGTGTAGGGTGTAGCGTGTAGGGTGTAGAGTGTAGCGTGTAGGGTGTAGAGTGTAACATGTAGCGTGTAGGGTGTAGGGCGTAGCGTGTAGCGTGTACCGTGTAGCGTATAGAGTGTAGTGTGTAGGGTGTAGAGTGTAGCGTGTAGGGTGTAGAGTGTAGCGTGTAGCGTGTAGCGTGTAGAGTGTAGTGTGTAGGGTGTAGCGTGTAGAGTGTAGTGTGTGGCGTGCAGGGCGTAGGGTGTAGCGTGTAGGGTGTAGGGTGTAGAGTGTAGGGTGTAGCATGTAGGGTGTAGGGTGTAGGGTGTAGCGTGTAGGGTGTAGAGTGTAGCGTGTAGGGTGTACGGTGTAGAGTGTAGGGTATAAGCTGTAGCGTTTAGCGTGTAGAGTGTAGCGTGTAGCGTGTAGCGTGTAGGGTGTAGAGTGTAGGGTGTAGAGTGTAGCGTGTAGCGTGTAGCGTGTAGGGTGTAGGGTGTAGCGTGTAGGGTGTAGCATGTAGCGTGTAGCGTGTAGCATGTAGAGTAGGGTGTAGGGTGTAGGGTGTAGAGTGTAGTGTGTAGTGTAGAGTGTAGCGTGTAGAGTGTAAAGTGTAGCGTGTAGGGTGTAGCGTGTAGTGTGTAGCGTGTAGCGCGTAGCGTGTAGAGCGTAGGGTATAGAGTGTAGCGTGTAGAGAGTAGGGAGCAGAGTGTAGAGTGTAGCGTGCAGGGTGTAGGGTGTACAGTGTAGGGTGTAGGGTGTAGCGTGTAGGGTGTAGATTGTAGCGTGTAGCGTGTAGGGTGTAGCGTGTAGCGTGTAGGGTGTAGCGTGTATCATGTACCGTGTAGCGTGTAGCATGTAGAGTAGGGTGTAGGGTGTAGAGTGTAGCATGTAGGGTGTAGGGTGTAGAGTGTAGGGTGTAGCATGTAGGGTGTAGGGTGTAGGGTGTAGCGTGCAGGGTGTAGAGTGTAGCGTGTAGGGTGTACGGTGTAGAGTGTAGGGTATAAGCTGTAGCGTTTAGCGTGTAGAGTGTAGCGTGTAGCGTGTAGCGTGTAGGGTGTAGAGTGTAGGGTGTAGAGTGTAGCGTGTAGCGTGTAGCGTGTAGGGTGTAGGGTGAAGCGTGTAGGGTGTAGCATGTAGCGTGTAGCGTGTAGCATGTAGAGTAGGGTGTAGGGTGTAGGGTGTAGAGTGTAGTGTGTAGAGTGTGGAGTGTAGCGTGTAGAGTGTAAAGTGTAGCGTGTAGGGTGTAGCGTGTAGTGTGTAGCGTGTAGCGCGTAGCGTGTAGAGTGTAGGGTATAGAGTGTAGCGTGTAGAGAGTAGGGAGCAGTGTAGAGTGTAGCGTGCAGAGTGTAGGGTGTACAGTGTAGGGTGTAGGGTGTAGCGTGTAGCATGTAGAGTGTAGGGAGTAGGGTGTAGGGTGTAGCGTGTAGGGTGTAGAGTGTAGCGTGTAGCGTGTAGCGTGTAGGGTGTAGCGTGTAGCGTGTAGGGTGTAGCGTGTATCATGTACCGTGTAGCGTGTAGCATGTAGAGTAGGGTGTAGGGTGTAGAGTGTAGCGTGTAGGGTGTAGGGTGTAGAGTGTAGGGTGTAGCATGTAGGGTGTAGGGTGTAGGGTGTAGCGTGTAGGGTGTAGAGTGTAGCGTGTAGGGTGTACGGTGTAGAGTGTAGGGTATAAGCTGTAGCGTTTAGCGTGTAGAGTGTAGCGTGTAGCGTGTAGCGTGTAGGGTGTAGAGTGTAGGGTGTAGAGTGTAGCGTGTAGCGTGTAGCGTGTAGGGTGTAGGGTGAAGCGTGTAGGGTGTAGCATGTAGCGTGTAGCGTGTAGCATGTAGAGTAGGGTGTAGGGTGTAGGGTGTGGAGTGTAGCGTGTAGAGTGTAAAGTGTAGCGTGTAGGGTGTAGCGTGTAGTGTGTAGCGTGTAGCGCGTAGCGTGTAGAGGGTAGGGAGCAGAGTGTAGAGTGTAGCGTGTAGTGTGTAGGGTGTAGGGTGTAGAGTGTAGGGTGTAGCGTGTAGGGTGTAGAGTGTAGCGTGTAGCGTGTAGCGTGTAGGGTGTAGCGTGTAGCGTGTAGGGTGTAGCGTGTATCATGTACCGTGTAGCGTGTAGCATGTAGAGTAGGGTGTAGGGTGTAGAGTGTAGCGTGTAGGGTGTAGGGTGTAGAGTGTAGGGTGTAGCATGTAGGGTGTAGGGTGTAGGGTGTAGCGTGTAGGGTGTAGAGTGTAGCGTGTAGGGTGTACGGTGTAGAGTGTAGGGTATAAGCTGTAGCGTTTAGCGTGTAGAGTGTAGCGTGTAGCGTGTAGCGTGTAGGGTGTAGAGTGTAGGGTGTAGAGTGTAGCGTGTAGCGTGTAGCGTGTAGGGTGTAGGGTGAAGCGTGTAGGGTGTAGCATGTAGCGTGTAGCGTGTAGCATGTAGAGTAGGGTGTAGGGTGTAGGGTGTGGAGTGTAGCGTGTAGAGTGTAAAGTGTAGCGTGTAGGGTGTAGCGTGTAGTGTGTAGCGTGTAGCGCGTAGCGTGTAGAGGGTAGGGAGCAGAGTGTAGAGTGTAGCGTGTAGTGTGTAGGGTGTAGGGTGTAGAGTGTAGGGTGTAGCGTGTAGGGTGTAGAGTGTAGCGTGTAGGGTGTAGCGTGTAGCGTGCAGGTGTAGAGTGTAGCGTATAGCGTGTAGGGTGTAGGGTGTAGAGTGTAGGGTGTAGCGTGTAGGGTGTAGGGTGTACAGTGTAGGGTGTAGGGTGTAGCGTGTAGAGTGTAGTGTGTGGCGTGCAGGGCGTAGGGTGTAGCGTGTAGGGTGTAGGGTGTAGAGTGTAGGGTGTAGCATGTAGGGTGTAGGGTGTAGCGTGTAGGGTGTAGAGTGTAGCATGTAGGGTGTACGGTGAAGAGTGTAGGGTATAAGCTGTAGCGTTTAGCGTGTAGAGTGTAGCGTGTAGCGTGTAGGGTGTAGGGTGTAGAGTGTAGCGTGTAGGGTGTAGAGTGTAGAGTGTAGAGAGTAGGGTGTAGGGTGTAGAGTGTAGGGTGTAGGGTGTAGAGTGTAGCGTGTAGCGTGTAGTGTGTAGCGTGTAGAGTGTAAAGTGTAGCGTGTAGTGTGTAGTGTGTAGCGTGTAGCGCGTAGCGTGTAGAGTGTAGGGTATAGAGTGTAGCGTGTAGAGAGTAGGGAGTAGAGTGTAGAGTGTAGCGTGTAGGGTGTAGAGTGTAGCGAGTAGCGTGTAGTGTGTAGGGTGTAGGGTGTAGAGTGTAGGGTGTAGCGTGTAGGGTGTAGAGTGTAGCGTGTAGGGTGTAGCGTGTAGCGTGCAGGTGTAGAGTGTAGCGTATAGCGTGTAGGGTGTAGGGTGTAGAGTGTAGGGTGTAGCGTGTAGAGTGTAGCGTGTAGCGTGTAGGGTGTAGGGTGTACAGTGTAGGGTGTAGGGTGTAGCGTGTAGAGTGTAGTGTGTGGCGTGCAGGGCGTAGGGTGTAGCATGTAGGGTGTAGGGTGTAGCATGTAGGGTGTAGGGTGTAGGGTGTAGCGTGTAGGGTGTAGAGTGTAGCATGTAGGGTGTACGGTGTAGAGTGTAGGGTATAAGCTGTAGCGTTTAGCGTGTAGAGTGTAGCGTGTAGCGTGTAGGGTGTAGGGTGTAGAGTGTAGCGTGTAGGGTGTAGAGTGTAGAGTGTAGAGAGTAGGGTGTAGGGTGTAGAGTGTAGGGTGTAGGGTGTAGAGTGTAGCGTGTAGCGTGTAGTGTGTAGCGTGTAGAGTGTAAAGTGTAGCGTGTAGTGTGTAGTGTGTAGCGTGTAGCGCGTAGCGTGTAGAGTGTAGGGTATAGAGTGTAGCGTGTAGAGAGTAGGGAGTAGAGTGTAGAGTGTAGCGTGTAGGGTGTAGAGTGTAGCGAGTAGCGTGTAGTGTGTAGGGTGTAGAGTGTAGGGTGTAGCGTGTAGGGTGTAGAGTGTAGCGTGTAGGGTGTAGCGTGTAGCGTGCAGGTGTAGAGTGTAGCGTATAGCGTGTAGGGTGTAGGGTGTAGAGTGTAGGGTGTAGCGTGTAGAGTGTAGCGTGTAGCGTGTAGGGTGTAGGGTGTACAGTGTAGGGTGTAGGGTGTAGCGTGTAGAGTGTAGTGTGTGGCGTGCAGGGCGTAGGGTGTAGCATGTAGGGTGTAGGGTGTAGCATGTAGGGTGTAGGGTGTAGGGTGTAGCGTGTAGGGTGTAGAGTGTAGCATGTAGGGTGTACGGTGTAGAGTGTAGGATATAAGCTGTAGCGTTTAGCGTGTAGAGTGTAGCGTGTAGCGTGTAGGGTGTAGAGTGTAGAGTGTAGAGAGTAGGGTGTAGGGTGTAGAGTGTAGCGTGTAGCGTGTAGTGTGTAGCGTGTAGAGTGTAAAGTGTAGCGTGTAGTGTGTAGTGTGTAGCGTGTAGCGCGTAGCGTGTAGAGTGTAGGGTATAGAGTGTAGCGTGTAGAGAGTAGGGAGTAGAGTGTAGAGTGTAGCGTGTAGGGTGTAGAGTGTAGCGAGTAGCGTGTAGTGTGTAGGGTGTAGGGTGTAGAGTGTAGGGTGTAGCGTGTAGGGTGTAGAGTGTAGCGTGTAGGGTGTAACGTGTAGCGTGCAGGTGTAGAGTGTAGCGTATAGCGTGTAGGGTGTAGGGTGTAGAGTGTAGGGTGTAGCGTGTAGAGTGTAGCGTGCAGCGTGTAGGGTGTAGGGTGTACAGTGTAGGGTGTAGGGTGTAGCGTGTAGAGTGTAGTGTGTGGCGTGCAGGGCGTAGGGTGTAGCGTGTAGGGTGTAGGGTGTAGAGTGTAGGGTGTAGCATGTAGGGTGTAGGGTGTAGGGTGTAGCGTGTAGGGTGTAGAGTGTAGCATGTAGGGTGTACGGTGTAGAGTGTAGGGTATAAGCTGTAGCGTTTAGCGTGTAGAGTGTAGCGTGTAGCGTGTAGGGTGTAGGGTGTAGAGTGTAGAGAGTAGGGTGTAGGGTGTAGAGTGTAGGGTGTAGGGTGTAGAGTGTAACGTGTAGCGTGTAGCGTGTAGCGTGTAGGGTGTAGAGTGTAGAGTGTAGAGAGTAGGGTGTAGGGTGTAGAGTGTAGGGTGTAGGGTGTAGAGTGTAACGTGTAGCGTGTAGGGTGTAGCGTGTAGGGTGTAGAGTGTAGGGTGTAGCGTGTAGGGTGTAGCGTGTAGCGTGTAGCGTGTAGGGTGTAGGGTGTAGAGTGTAGGGTGTAGCGTGTAGGGTGTAGCGTGTAGCGTGTAGCGTGTTGGTTGTAGGGTGTAGAGTGTAGGGTGTAGCGTGTAGGGTGTAGCGTGTAGCGTGTAGCGTGTAGAGTGTAGCGTCTAGCGTGTAGCGTATAGTGTGTAGCGTGTAGATTGTAGCGTGTAGGGTGTAGAGTGTAGCATGTAGGGTGTACGGTGTAGAGTGTAGGGTATAAGCTGTAGCGTTTAGCGTGTAGAGTGTAGCGTGTAGCGTGTAGGGTGTAGGGTGTAGAGTGTAGCGTGTAGGGTGTAGAGTGTAGAGTGTAGAGAGTAGGGTGTAGGGTGTAGAGTGTAGGGTGTAGGGTGTAGAGTGTAGCGTGTAGGGTGTAGCGTGTAGGGTGTAGAGTGTAGGGTGTAGCGTGTAGGGTGTAGCGTGTAGCGTGTAGCGTGTAGGGTGTAGGGTGTAGAGTGTAGGGTGTAGCGTGTAGGGTGTAGCGTGTAGCGTGTAGCGTGTTGGTTGTAGGGTGTAGAGTGTAGGGTGTAGCGTGTAGGGTGTAGCGTGTAGCGTGTAGCGTGTAGAGTGTAGCGTCTAGCGTGTTGCGTATAGTGTGTAGCGTGTAGATTGTAGCGTGTAGGGTGTAGGGTGTAGGGTGTACCGTGTAGGGTGTAGCGTGTAGCGTGTAGAGTGTAGCATGTAGGGTGTAGCAAGTAGCGTGTATTGTGTAGGGTGTAGAGTGTAGCATGTAGCGTGTAGAGTGTAGGGTGTAGCGTGTAGGGTGTAGAGTGTAGCGTGTAGAGTGTAGAGTGTAGCGTGTAGCGTGTAGGGTGTCACTTTTTCCTCTGATGAAGACGCTTGAGTAGCGTCGATACGCGTGGGGTAAAGGGCTTCCTTTGTTTTTTTCCCGAGGGACAGGACTTGGGTAACTTATCTTTACAACTGCTATGGAATTACACCTATTTACTTCATGCATGGCCTGGCATTTTTCCAAGCCTTAGCACAATGGATCCTGATTCTTTGTATTTCCACAAGGCGTCTGTATGCATACATTTATCCAAATAACTAGGATTTTGTAGTACTGCAGCATATCTATTTCCCTGATTACCTTTCTATAGGGGTCTGCTTTCATTTGCTTACCAACTGTGCGCACGCATGCTGTGTTGAACAAAATAGGATCCATGATGTATTTCTTCCAGATACTAGGCTGGAGTATATGTTTCCTGTCATAGTACTCAGGGGGTCACAGTTGGCAGTAAACAATAGGCTTCTTATATGTAGATTTGACTAAGATTGGTGTACCCTTCATACCTAGCAATTTTTTCTCTCTGGTTATTTCTACTGTCTCACATATGCTGTAAAGTATTAGCTTCCTTCATTCCCTCGGGTAAAATTACTTATGGCCTATTCAGCCATACTAGTGTTTTAAATGTTTTTAAATGTATGTTTTGCCTGGTTCTGTTTGTGGATTACTATTTTTGTACAATAAAATTGACTATTTAACGTGGATCCCATTGGTTTGCATATCCTTTTCTTTTTGTGTTTAGTGTGTAGTGTGTAGCTTAACCCTACACGCTACACGCTACACGCTACACTCTACACCCTACACGCTACACCCTACACTCTACACCGTACACTCTACACGCTACACGCTACACTCTACACCCTACACCCTAAACGCTACACGCTACACTCTACACCCTACACGCTACACTCTACACTCTACACGCTACACGCTACACTCTACACCCTACACTCTACACGCTACACGCTACACGCTACACCCTACACTCTACACGCTACACGCTACACTCTACACGCTACACGCTACATGCTATACTCTGCACCCTACACTCTACACGCTACACGCTACACTCTACACTCTACACGCTACACGCTACACTCTACACCCTACACGCAACACGCTACACTCTATACCCTACACGCTACACTCTGCACGCTACACGCTACACCCTACACGCTATACTCTGCACGCTACACGCTACACTCTACACCATACACGCTACACCCTACACTCTACACCCTACACCCTACACGCTATACCCGACACCCTACACCCTACATGCTTCACCCTAAACGCTACACTCTACACTCTACACCCTACACCCTACACGCTACATGCTACACCCTACACGCTACACTCTACACCCTACACTCTACACGCTACACACTACACGCTACACGCTACACCCTACACGCTACACGCTACACCCTACACGCTACACGTTACACTCTACACCCTACACCCTACACGCTACACGCTACACCCTACACGCTACACGTTACACTCTACACCCTACACGCTACACTCTACACCCTGCACCCTACACGCTACAATCTACACCCTACACCCTACACGCTACACGCTACACGCTACACTCTACACCCTACACGCTACACTCTACACTCTACACCGTACACTACACGCTACACGCTACACTCTACACCCTACACCCTACACGCTACGCGCTACACTCTACACCCTACACGCTACACTCTAAACTCTACATGCTACACGCTACACTCTACACTCTACACGCTACACGCTACACCCTACACCCTACACGCTACACGCTACACTCTACAACCTACACGCTACACTCCACACGCAACACGCTACACTCTACACCCTACACTCTACACGCTACACGCTACACTCTACACCCTACACTCTACACGCTACACGCTACACTGTACACCCTACATGCAACACGCTACACTCTACACCCTACACGCTACACTCTACACGCTACACGCTACATGCTACACTCTACACTCTACACCATACACCCTACACGCTACACACTATACTCTACACCCTACACGCTACACTCTACATGCTACACGCTACACGCTACACTCTACACGCTACACTCTACACCCTACATGCAACACGCTACACTCTACACCCTACACCCTACACGCTACACGCTACACCCTACACGCTACACGTTACACTCTACACCCTACACCCTACACACTACACCCTACACGTTACACTCTACACCCTACACGCTACACTCTACACCCTGCTCCCTACACGCTACACGCTACACCCTACACGCTACACGCTACACCCTACACACTACACGTTACACTCTACACCCTACACTCTACACCCTACACTCTACACGCTACACTCTACACCCTACACTCTGCACTCTACACCCTACACGCTACACTCTACACCCTACACCCTACACGCTACACACTACACGCTACACGCTACACCATACACGCTACACGCTACACCCTACACGCTACATGTTACACTCTACACCCTGCACCCTACACGCTACACGCTACACCCTACACGCTACACGCTACACCCTACACACTACATGTTACACTCTACACCCTACACTCTACACCCTACACTCTACACGCTACACTCTACACCCTACACTCTGCACTCTACACCCTACACCCTACACACTACACGCTACACTCTACACCCTACACGCTACACGCTACACCCTACACCCTACACCCTACACGCTACAATCTACACGCTACACGCTACACCCTATACGCTAGACGCTACACTCTACACGCTACACGATACACGCTACACCCTACACGCTACACCCTACACTCTACACCCTACACCCTACACGCTACACGCTACACCCTACACGCTACACCCTACACTCTACACCCTACACCCTACACGCTACATGCTACACCCTACACGCTACACGTTACACTCTACACCCTACACCCTACACTCTACACCCTACACCCTACTCTCTACACGCTATATTCTACACCCTACACGCTACACTCTACACCCTACACGCTACACGCTACACTCTACACCCTAGACGCTACACTCTATACCCTACACTCTACACGCTACACCCTACACCCTACACTCTACATGCTACACCCTACACCCTACACTCTACATGCTACACGCTACACGCTACATGCTACACGCTACACCCTACACGCTACACGCTACACACTACATGCTACACCCTACACCCTACACGCTACACGCTACACTCTACACCCTACACGCTACACCCTACACCCTACACCCTACACGCTACACGCTACACTCTACACCCTACACGCTACACCCTACACTCTACACCCTACACGCTACACCCTACACTCTACACCCTACACGCTATACGCTACACTCTACACCCTGCACGCTACACGCTACACCCTACACGCTACACTCTACACCCTACACGCTACACCCTACACTCTACACCCTACACGCTACACGCTACACTCTACACCCTACACGCTACACCCTACACTCCACACCCTACACCCTACATGCTACACGCTACACCCTACACGCTACAAATTACACTCTAAACCCTACACTCTACATCCTACACCCTACACTCTACACCCTACACGCTACACTCTACACTCTACACCCTACACCCTACATGCTACACGCTACACGCTACACTCTACACCCTACACGCTACACGCTACACCCTACAAGCTAAACGCTACAAACTACACGCTACATATTACACTCTACACCCTAGCGTGTAGCGTGTAGGGTGTAGAGTGTAGCGTGTAGCATGTAGCGTGTAGGGTGTATTGTGTAGAGTGTAGCATGTAGCGTGTAGGGTGTAGAGTGTAGCGTGTAGGGTGTAGAGTGTAGCATGTAGCGTGTAGGGTGTAGGGTGTAGAGTGTAGAGTGTAGCATGTAGCATGTAGATTGTAGGGTGTACCGTGTAGGGTGTAGAGTGTAGCATGTAGGGTGTAGGGTGTAGAGTGAAGGGTGTAGCGTGTAGAGTGTAGCGTGTAGCGTGTACGGTGTAGGGTGTAGAGTGTAGGGTGTAGCGTGTAGCTTGTAGGGTGTAGAGTGTAGCGTGTAGCGTGTAGGCTGTAGCGTGTAGGGTGTAGCATGTATCGTGTAGGGTGTAGAGTGTAGCAGGTAGCGTGTAGAGTGTAGGGTGTAGCGTGTAGCGTGTGTAGGGTGTAGGGTGTAGAGTGTAGCGTGTAGCGTGTAGGGTGTAGAGTGTAGGGTGTAGGGTGTAGAGTGTAGCGTATAGCGTGTAGGGTGTAGGATGTAGAGTGTAGCGTGTAGGGTGTAGAGTGTAGCGTGTAGAGTGTAGCATGTAGCGTGTAGGGTGTAGAGTGTAGAGTGTAGCGTGTAGGGTGAAGCATGTAGGGTGTAGGGTGTCGGGTATAGCGTGTAGGGTGTAGGGTGTAGAGTGTAGGGTGTAGCGTGTATGGTGTAGAGTGTAGCGTGTAGCGTGTAGAGTGTAGCGTGTAGGGTGTAGGGTGTAGCGTGTAGCATGCAGAGTGTAGCGTGTAGGGTGTAGAGTGTAGCGTGTTGCGTGTAGGGTGTAGAGTGTAGCGTGTAGCGTGTAGAGTGTAGAGTGTAGCGTGTAGCGTGTAGAGTGTAGCAGGTAGGGTGTAGAGTGTAGCGAGTAGCGTGTAGGGTGTAGGGTGTAGAGTGTAGGGTGTAGCGTGTAGGGTGAAGAGTGTAGCGTGTAGGGGGTAGGGTGTAGGGTGTAGAGTGTAGCGTGTAGGGTGTAGCGTGTAGCATGTAGCGTGTAGCGTGTAGCATGTAGAGTGTAGCGTGTAGGGTGTAGAGTGTAGCGTGTAGGGTGTAGCGTGTAGCGTGTAGCGTGCAGTGTGTAGAGTGTAGCGTATAGCGTGTAGGGTGTAGAGTGTAGGGTGTAGCATGTAGCGTGTAGAGTGTAGCGTGTAGGGTGTAGGGTGTACAGTGTAGGGTGTAGCGTGTAGCATGTAGGGTGTAGGGTGTAGCGTGTAGCGTGTACCGTGTAGCGTATAGAGTGCAGCGTGTAGGGTGTAGAGTGTAGCGTGTAGTGTGTAGTGTGTAGGGTGTAGGGTGTAGCGTGTAGGGTGTAGAGTGTAGCGTGTAGGGTGTAGAGTGTAACATGTAGCGTGTAGGGTGTAGGGCGTAGCGTGTAGCGTGTACCGTGTAGCGTATAGAGTGTAGTGTGTAGGGTGTAGAGTGTAGCGTGTAGGGTGTAGAGTGTAGCGTGTAGCGTGTAGCGTGTAGAGTGTAGTGTGTAGGGTGTAGCGTGTAGAGTGTAGTGTGTGGCGTGCAGGGCGTAGGGTGTAGCGTGTAGGGTGTAGGGTGTAGAGTGTAGGGTGTAGCATGTAGGGTGTAGGGTGTAGGGTGTAGCGTGTAGGGTGTAGAGTGTAGCGTGTAGGGTGTACGGTGTAGAGTGTAGGGTATAAGCTGTAGCGTTTAGCGTGTAGAGTGTAGCGTGTAGCGTGTAGCGTGTAGCGTGTAGGGTGTAGAGTGTAGGGTGTAGAGTGTAGCGTGTAGCGTGTAGCGTGTAGGGTGTAGGGTGTAGCGGTGTAGGGTGTAGCATGTAGCGTGTAGCGTGTAGCATGTAGAGTAGGGTGTAGGGTGTAGGGTGTAGAGTGTAGTGTGTAGAGTGTAGAGTGTAGCGTGTAGAGTGTAAAGTGTAGCGTGTAGGGTGTAGCGTGTAGTGTGTAGCGTGTAGCGCGTAGCGTGTAGAGTGTAGGGTATAGAGTGTAGCGTGTAGAGAGTAGGGAGCAGAGTGTAGAGTGTAGCGTGCAGGGTGTAGGGTGTACAGTGTAGGGTGTAGGGTGTAGCGTGTAGCGTGTAGGGAGTAGGGTGTAGGGTGTAGCGTGTAGGGTGTAGATTGTAGCGTGTAGCGTGTAGGGTGTAGCGTGTAGCGTGTAGGGTGTAGCGTGTATCATGTACCGTGTAGCGTGTAGCATGTAGAGAAGGGTGTAGGGTGTAGAGTGTAGCATGTAGGGTGTAGGGTGTAGAGTGTAGGGTGTAGCATGTAGGGTGTAGGGTGTAGGGTGTAGCGTGCAGGGTGTAGAGTGTAGCGTGTAGGGTGTACGGTGTAGAGTGTAGGGTATAAGCTGTAGCGTTTAGCGTGTAGAGTGTAGCGTGTAGCGTGTAGCGTGTAGGGTGTAGAGTGTAGGGTGTAGAGTGTAGCGTGTAGCGTGTAGCGTGTAGGGTGTAGGGTGAAGCGTGTAGGGTGTAGCATGTAGCGTGTAGCGTGTAGCATGTAGAGTAGGGTGTAGGGTGTAGGGTGTAGAGTGTAGTGTGTAGAGTGTGGAGTGTAGCGTGTAGAGTGTAAAGTGTAGCGTGTAGGGTGTAGTTTGTAGTGTGTAGCGTGTAGAGTGTAGGGTATAGAGTGTAGCGTGTAGAGAGTAGGGAGCAGAGTGTAGAGTGTAGCATGTAGGGTGTAGGGTGTACAGTGTAGGGTGTAGGGTGTAGCGTGTAGCGTGTAGAGTGTAGGGAGTAGGGTGTAGGGTGTAGCGTGTAGGGTGTGGAGTGTAGCGTGTAGCGTGTAGGGTGTAGCGTGTAGCGTGTAGGGTGTAGCGTGTATCATGTACCGTGTAGCGTGTAGCATGTAGAGTAGGGTGTAGGGTGTAGAGTGTAGCGTGTAGTGTGTAGTGTGTAGCGTGTAGCGCGTAGCGTGTAGAGTGTAGGGTATAGAGTGTAGCGTGTAGAGAGTAGGGAGTAGAGTGTAGAGTGTAGCGTGTAGGGTGTAGAGTGTAGCGAGTAGCGTGTAGTGTGTAGGGTGTAGGGTGTAGAGTGTAGGGTGTAGCGTGTAGGGTGTAGAGTGTAGCGTGTAGGGTGTAGCGTGTAGCGTGCAGGGTGTAGAGTGTAGCGTATAGCGTGTAGGGTGTAGGGTGTAGAGTGTAGGGTGTAGCGTGTAGAGTGTAGCGTGTAGCGTGTAGGGTGTAGGGTGTACAGTGTAGGGTGTAGGGTGTAGCGTGTAGAGTTTAGTGTGTGGCGTGCAGGGCATAGGGTGTAGCGTGTAGGGTGTAGAGTGTAGGGTGTAGCATGTAGGGTGTAGGGTGTAGGGTGTAGCGTGTAGGGTGTAGAGTGTAGCATGTAGGGTGTACGGTGTAGAGTGTAGGTTATAAGCTGTAGCGTTTAGCGTGTAGAGTGTAGCTTGTAGCGTGTAGGGTGTAGCGTGTAGGGTGTAGAGTGTAGGGTGCAGCGTGTAGGGTGTATCGTGTAGCGTGTAGCGTGTAGGGTGTAGGGTGTAGAGTGTAGGGTGTAGCGTGTAGGGTGTAGCGTGTAGCGTGTAGCGTGTAGGGTGTAGGGTGTAGAGTGTAGGATGTAGCGTGTAGGGTGTAGGGTGTAGAGTGTAGGGTGTAGCATGTAGGGTGTAGGGTGTAGGGTGTAGCGTGTAGGGTGTAGAGTGTAGCATGTAGGGTGTACGGTGTAGAGTGTAGGGTATAAGCTGTAGCGTTTAGCGTGTAGAGTGTAGCGTGTAGCGTGTAGGGTGTAGGGTGTAGAGTGTAGAGAGTAGGGTGTAGGGTGTAGAGTGTAGGGTGTAGGGTGTAGAGTGTAACGTGTAGCGTGTAGCGTGTAGCGTGTAGGGTGTAGAGTGTAGAGTGTAGAGAGTAGGGTGTAGGGTGTAGAGTGTAGGGTGTAGGGTGTAGAGTGTAACGTGTAGCGTGTAGGGTGTAGCGTGTAGGGTGTAGAGTGTAGGGTGTAGCGTGTAGGGTGTAGCGTGTAGCGTGTAGCATGTAGGGTGTAGGGTGTAGGGTGTAGCGTGTAGGGTGTAGCGTGTAGCGTGTTGGTTGTAGGGTGTAGAGTGTAGGGTGTAGCGTGTAGGGTGTAGCGTGTAGCGTGTAGCGTGTAGAGTGTAGCGTCTAGCGTGTAGCGTATAGTGTGTAGCGTGTAGATTGTAGCGTGTAGGGTGTAGAGTGTAGCATGTAGGGTGTACGGTGTAGAGTGTAGGGTATAAGCTGTAGCGTTTAGCGTATAGAGTGTAGCGTGTAGCGTGTAGGGTGTAGGGTGTAGAGTGTAGCGTGTAGGGTGTAGAGTGTAGAGTGTAGAGAGTAGGGTGTAGGGTGTAGAGTGTAGGGTGTAGGGTGTAGAGTGTAACGTGTAGCGTGTAGGGTGTAGCGTGTAGGGTGTAGAGTGTAGGGTGTAGCGTGTAGGGTGTAGCGTGTAGCGTGTAGCGTGTAGGGTGTAGGGTGTAGAGTGTAGGGTGTAGCGTGTAGGGTGTAGCGTGTAGCGTGTAGCGTGTTGGTTGTAGGGTGTAGAGTGTAGGGTGTAGCGTGTAGGGTGTAGCGTGTAGCGTGTAGCGTGTAGAGTGTAGCGTCTAGCGTGTTGCGTATAGTGTGTAGCGTGTAGATTGTAGCGTGTAGGGTGTAGGGTGTAGGGTGTACCGTGTAGGGTGTAGCGTGTAGCGTGTAGAGTGTAGCATGTAGGGTGTAGCAAGTAGCGTGTATTGTGTAGGGTGTAGAGTGTAGCATGTAGCGTGTAGAGTGTAGGGTGTAGCGTGTAGGGTGTAGAGTGTAGCGTGTAGAGTGTAGAGTGTAGCGTGTAGCGTGTAGGGTGTCACTTTTTCCTCTGATGAAGACGCTTGAGTAGCGTCGATACGCGTGGGGTAAAGGGCTTCCTTTGTTTTTTTCCCGAGGGACAGGACTTGGGTAACTTATCTTTACAACTGCTATGGAATTACACCTATTTACTTCATGCATGGCCTGGCATTTTTCCAAGCCTTAGCACAATGGATCCTGATTCTTTGTATTTCCACAAGGCGTCTGTATGCATACATTTATCCAAATAACTAGGATTTTGTAGTACTGCAGCATATCTATTTCCCTGATTACCTTTCTATAGGGGTCTGCTTTCATTTGCTTACCAACTGTGCGCACGCATGCTGTGTTGAACAAAATAGGATCCATGATGTATTTCTTCCAGATACTAGGCTGGAGTATATGTTTCCTGTCATAGTACTCAGGGGGTCACAGTTGGCAGTAAACAATAGGCTTCTTATATGTAGATTTGACTAAGATTGGTGTACCCTTCATACCTAGCAATTTTTTCTCTCTGGTTATTTCTACTGTCTCACATATGCTGTAAAGTATTAGCTTCCTTCAATCCCTCGGGTAAAATTACTTATGGCCTATTCAGCCATACTAGTGTTTTAAATGTTTTTAAATGTATGTTTTGCCTGGTTCTGTTTGTGGATTACTATTTTTGTACAATAAAATTGACTATTTAACGTGGATCCCATTGGTTTGCATATCCTTTTCTTTTTGTGTTTAGTGTGTAGTGTGTAGCTTAACCCTACACGCTACACGCTACACGCTACACTCTACACCCTACACGCTACACCCTACACTCTACACCGTACACTCTACACGCTACACGCTACACTCTACACTCTACACGCTACACGCTACACTCTACACCCTACACGCAACACGCTACACTCTATACCCTACACGCTACACTCTGCACGCTACACGCTACACCCTACACGCTATACTCTGCACGCTACACGCTACACTCTACACCATACACGCTACACCCTACACTCTACACCCTACACCCTACACGCTATACCCGACACCCTACACCCTACATGCTTCACCCTAAACGCTACACTCTACACTCTACACCCTACACCCTACACACTACATGCTACACCCTACACGCTACACTCTACACCCTACACTCTACACGCTACACACTACACGCTACACGCTACACCCTACACGCTACACGCTACACCCTACACGCTACACGTTACACTCTACACCCTACACGCTACACTCTACACCCTGCACCCTACACGCTACAATCTACACCCTACACCCTACACGCTACACGCTACACGCTACACTCTACACCCTACACGCTACACTCTACACTCTACACCGTACACTACACGCTACACGCTACACTCTACACCCTACACCCTACACGCTACGCGCTACACTCTACACCCTACACGCTACACTCTAAACTCTACATGCTACACGCTACACTCTACACTCTACACGCTACACGCTACACCCTACACCCTACACGCTACACGCTACACTCTACAACCTACACGCTACACTCCACACGCAACACGCTACACTCTACACCCTACACTCTACACTCTACACGCTACACTCTACACCCTACACTCTACACGCTACACGCTACACTGTACACCCTACATGCAACACGCTACACTCTACACCCTACACGCTACACTCTACACGCTACACGCTACATGCTACACTCTACACTCTACACCATACACCCTACACGCTACACACTATACTCTACACCCTACACGCTACACTCTACATGCTACACGCTACACGCTACACTCTACACGCTACACTCTACACCCTACATGCAACACGCTACACTCTACACCCTACACCCTACACGCTACACGCTACACCCTACACGCTACACGTTACACTCTACACCCTACACCCTACATACTACACCCTACACGCTACACGTTACACTCTACACCCTACACGCTACACTCTACACCCTGCTCCCTACACGCTACACGCTACACCCTACACGCTACACGCTACACCCTACACACTACACGTTACACTCTACACCCTACACTCTACACCCTACACTCTACACGCTACACTCTACACCCTACACTCTGCACTCTACACCCTACACCCTACACGCTACACTCTACACCCTACACCCTACACGCTACACACTACACGCTACACGCTACACCATACACGCTACACGCTACACCCTACACGCTACATGTTACACTCTACACCCTGCACCCTACACGCTACACGCTACACCCTACACGCTACACGCTACACCCTACACACTACACGTTACACTCTACACCCTACACTCTACACCCTACACTCTACACGCTACACTCTACACCCTACACTCTGCACTCTACACCCTACATCCTACACACTACACGCTACACTCTACACCCTACACGCTACACGCTACACCCTACACCCTACACCCTACAAGCTACAATCTACACGCTACACGCTACACCCTATACGCTAGACGCTACACTCTACACGCTACACGATACACGCTACACCCTACACGCTACACCCTACACTCTACACCCTACACCCTACACGCTACACGCTACACCCTACACGCTACACCCTACACTCTACACCCTACACCCTACACGCTACATGCTACACCCTACACGCTACACGTTACACTCTACACCCTACACCCTACACTCTACACCCTACACCCTACTCTCTACACGCTATATTCTACACCCTACACGCTACACTCTACACCCTACACGCTACACGCTACACTCTACACCCTAGACGCTACACTCTATACCCTACACTCTACACGCTACACCCTACACCCTACACTCTACATGCTACACCCTACACCCTACACTCTACATGCTACACGCTACACGGTACATGCTACACGCTACACCCTACACGCTACACGCTACACACTACACTCTACACCCTACACCCTACACGCTACACGCTACACCCTACACGCTACACCCTACACTCTACACCCTACACCCTACACGCTACATGCTACACCCTACACGCTACACGTTACACTCTACACCCTACACCCTACACTCTACACCCTACACCCTACTCTCTACACGCTATATTCTACACCCTACACGCTACACTCTACACCCTACACGCTACACCCTACACCCTACACCCTACACGCTACACGCTACACTCTACACCCTACACGCTACACCCTACACTCTACACCCTACACGCTACACCCTACACTCTACACCCTACACGCTATACGCTACACTCTACACCCTGCACGCTACACGCTACACCCTACACGCTACACTCTACACCCTACACGCTACACCCTACACTCTACACCCTACACCCTACACGCTACACTCTACACCCTACACGCTACACCCTACACTCTACACCCTACACGCTACACGCTACACTCTACACCCTACACTCTACACCCTACACGCTACAAATTACACTCTAAACCCTACACTCTACATCCTACACCCTACACTCTACACCCTACACGCTACACTCTACACTCTACACCCTACACCCTACATGCTACACGCTACACGCTACACTCTACACCCTACACGCTACACGCTACACCCTACAAGCTAAACGCTACAAACTACACGCTACATATTACACTCTACACCCTAGCGTGTAGCGTGTAGGGTGTAGAGTGTAGCATGTAGCGTGTAGGGTGTAGGGTGTAGAGTGTAGAGTGTAGCATGTAGCATGTAGATTGTAGGGTGTACCGTGTAGGGTGTAGAGTGTAGCATGTAGGGTGTAGGGTGTAGAGTGAAGGGTGTAGCGTGTAGAGTGTAGCGTGTAGCGTGTACGGTGTAGGGTGTAGAGTGTAGGGTGTAGCGTGTAGCTTGTAGGGTGTAGAGTGTAGCGTGTAGCGTGTAGGCTGTAGCGTGTAGGGTGTAGCATGTATCGTGTAGGGTGTAGAGTGTAGCATGTAGCGTGTAGAGTGTAGGGTGTAGCGTGTAGCGTGTGTAGGGTGTAGGGTGTAGAGTGTAGCGTGTAGCGTGTAGGGTGTAGAGTGTATGGTGTAGGGTGTAGAGTGTAGCGTATAGCGTGTAGGGTGTAGGATGTAGAGTGTAGCGTGTAGGGTGTAGAGTGTAGCGTGTAGAGTGTAGCATGTAGCGTGTAGGGTGTAGAGTGTAGAGTGTAGCGTGTAGGGTGAAGCACCCTACACGCTACACTACATGCTACACGCTACACGCTACATGCTACACGCTACACCCTACACGCTACACTCTACACCCTACACCCTACCCCCTACACGCTACACTCTTCACCCTACACGCTACACCCTACACTCTACACCCTACACCCTACACGCTACTCGCTACACTCTACACCCTACCCGCTACACTCTACACGCTACACGCTACACTCTACACTCTACACGCTACACGCTACACACTACACCCTACACGCAACACGCTACACTCTACACCCTACACGCTACACTCTGCATGCTACACGCTACACCCTACACCCTACACGCTACACTCTACACGCTACACGCTACACTCTACACCATACACGCTACACCCTACACTCTACACCCTACACCCTACACGCTATACCCGACACCCTACAGTGTCGGGTATAGCGTGTAGGGTGTAGGGTGTAGAGTGTAGGGTGTAGCGTGTATGGTGTAGAGTGTAGCGTGTAGCGTGTAGAGTGTAGCGTGTAGGGTGTAGGGTGTAGCGTGTAGCATGCAGAGTGTAGCGTGTAGGGTGTAGAGTGTAGCGTGTTGCGTGTAGGGTGTAGTGTGTAGCGTGTAGCGTGTAGAGTGTAGAGTGTAGCGTGTAGCGTGTAGAGTGTAGCGGGTAGGGTGTAGAGTGTAGCGAGTAGCGTGTAGGGTGTAGGGTGTAGAGTGTAGGGTGTAGCGTGTAGGGTGAAGAGTGTAGCGTGTAGGGGGTAGGGTGTAGGGTGTAGAGTGTAGCGTGTAGGGTGTAGCGTGTAGCATGTAGCGTGTAGCGTGTAGCATGTAGAGTGTAGCGTGTAGGGTGTAGAGTGTAGCGTGTAGGGTGTAGCGTGTAGCGTGTAGCGTGCAGTGTGTAGAGTGTAGCGTATAGCGTGTAGGGTGTAGAGTGTAGGGTGTAGCATGTAGCGTGTAGAGTGTAGCGTGTAGGGTGTAGGGTGTACAGTGTAGGGTGTAGCGTGTAGCATGTAGGGTGTAGGGTGTAGCGTGTACCGTGTAGCGTATAGGGTGCAGCGTGTAGGGTGTAGAGTGTAGCGTGTAGTGTGTAGCGTGTAGGGTGTAGGGTGTAGCGTGTAGGGTGTAGAGTGTAGCGTGTAGGGTGTAGAGTGTAACATGTAGCGTGTAGGGTGTAGGGCGTAGCGTGTAGCGTGTACCGTGTAGCGTATAGAGTGTAGTGTGTAGGGTGTAGGGTGTAGAGTGTAGCGTGTAGGGTGTAGAGTGTAGCGTGTAGCGTGTAGCGTGTAGCGTGTAGAGTGTAGTGTGTAGGGTGTAGCGTGTAGAGTGTAGTGTGTGGCGTGCAGGGCGTAGGGTGTAGCGTGTAGGGTGTAGGGTGTAGAGTGTAGGGTGTAGCATGTAGGGTGTAGGGTGTAGGGTGTAGCGTGTAGGGTTGTAGAGTGTAGCGTGTAGGGTGTACGGTGTAGAGTGTAGGGTATAAGCTGTAGCGTTTAGCGTGTAGCGTGTAGCGTGTAGCGTGTAGGGTGTAGAGTGTAGGGTGTAGAGTGTAGCGTATAGCGTGTAGCGTGTAGCGTGTAGGGTGTAGGGTGTAGCGTGTAGGGTGTAGCATGTAGCGTGTAGCGTGTAGCATGTAGAGTAGGGTGTAGGGTGTAGGGTGTAGAGTGTAGTGTGTAGAGTGTAGAGTGTAGCGTGTAGAGTGTAAAGTGTAGCGTGTAGGGTGTAGCGTGTAGTGTGTAGCGTGTAGCGCGTAGCGTGTAGAGTGTAGGGTATAGAGTGTAGCGTGTAGAGAGTAGGGAGCAGAGTGTAGAGTGTAGCATGTAGGGTGTAGGGTGTACAGTGTAGGGTGTAGGGTGTAGCGTGTAGCGTGTAGAGTGTAGGGAGTAGGGTGTAGGGTGTAGCGTGTAGGGTGTGGAGTGTAGCGTGTAGCGTGTAGGGTGTAGCATGTAGCGTGTAGGGTGTAGCGTGTATCATGTACCGTGTAGCGTGTAGCATGTAGAGTAGGGTGTAGGGTGTAGAGTGTAGCGTGTAGCGTGTAGTGTGTAGCGTGTAGAGTGTAAAGTGTAGCGTGTAGTGTGTAGTGTGTAGCGTGTAGCGCGTAGCGTGTAGAGTGTAGGGTATAGAGTGTAGCGTGTAGAGAGTAGGGAGTAGAGTGTAGAGTGTAGCGTGTAGGGTGTAGAGTGTAGCGAGTAGCGTGTAGTGTGTAGGTGTAGGGTGTAGAGTGTAGGGTGTAGCGTGTAGGGTGTAGAGTGTAGCATGTAGGGTGTAGCGTGTAGCGTGCAGGGTGTAGAGTGTAGCGTATAGCGTGTAGGGTGTAGGGTGTAGAGTGTAGGGTGTAGCGTGTAGAGTGTAGCGTGTAGCGTGTAGGGTGTAGGGTGTACAGTGTAGGGTGTAGCGTGTAG
>NW_027508075.1:0-36240 GCF_051348905.1 Ranitomeya variabilis
GAACACTAAAATACCACATCCTAGATATCACTGAATGAAATATTTCAGATGCAAATTTTTATGCGTTACATAGTGGAATGTGTTGAGAACAATAAAACATAAAAATGATCAATGTAAATCAAAATGAATATCCCATGGAGGTCTGGATTTGGAATGATACTCAAAATCAAAGTGGAAAATCAAATTACAGGCTGATCCAACTTCAGTGGAAATGCCTCAAGACAAGGAAATGATGTTCAGTTGTGTGTGTGTGTTGCCTCCTTGTGCCTGTATGACCTCCCTACAAGTCTGGGCATACTCCTGATGAGGCGGCGGATGGTCTCCTGAGGGATGTCCTCCCAGACCTGGACTAAAGCATCCGCCAACTCCTGAACAGTCTGTTGTGCAACGTGACGTTGATGGATCGTGCAAGACATGATGTCCCAGATGTGTTCAATCAGATTCAGGTCTGGGGAACGGGCAGGCCAGTCTGTAGCTTCAATGCCTTCATCTTGCAGGAACTGCTGACACACTCCAGCCACATGAGGTCTGACATTGTCCTGCATTAGGAGGAACCCAGGGCCAACTGCACCAGCATATGGTCTCACAAGGGGTCTGAGGATCTCATCTCGGTACCTAATGACAGTCAGGCTACCTCTGGCGAGCACATGGAGGGCTATGTGGCCCTCCAAAGGAATGCCACCCCACACCATTACTGACCCACTGCCAAATCGGTCATGCTGAAGGATGTTGCAGGCAGCAGATCGCTCTTCACGGCGGCTCTACACTCCGTCACGTCTGTCACATGTGCTCAGTGTGAACCTGCTTTCATCTGTGAAGAGCACAGGGCACCAGTGGCGAATTTGCCAATCCTGGTCTTCTGTGGCAAACGCCAATCTTCCTGCACTGTGTTGGGCTGTGAGCACAACCCATGAGGAAATCACAGCTAGAATAAGTTGTAAAAACTGTACTTAAAAAATTACCTTTAATTACGTCTTAACGCAGTAAGGTGATAACAAGGACCACTACCACCATTTTAAAGATACCAGGAGGTGCCTGTACCCATCACTAAACTGAACTGTTCCTACCTACCAGCGGAGGTTGGCACCCTACACCTGTGCAATGGCGCCCCCGATCACTGGCGACTGTCCCTCCTACCCCTATCCAGCCCTGTGGGATGGGGAAAGGAATAGGAGTAGAGATATTGAAATGAGAGTTTGTTTGGACAGTATACCACAATAATAGTGATTGAAGAGATTGCTAAGACCGGCACAATAGCAACATGGATCAACATGCACCGTATCATGCAGCACACTATGAAGGGGTATCGTTTCCTTATGTGCTTGCACTCTGAACCCTGCTATTGTGCCGGTCATAGCAACTTCTTCAGCAGCTAAGTAGTCTCTTTATACTATGTATACTTTATTCACTCCTGATGAACCTTGAAAGGGGAAATGAGTGTGTTTCAGAGCTCTGAGGTTTTTTTTCTTTTCATAACTTCTTGATTTGATGACATGTACCTGTTCTTTAACATGCAGCTGAGCCTTATCTGGTTTTGAATATTTTTGGGCTTATTGCTTAACCCCTTTCTGCCATCGGACGTACTGTCCCGTCCATGCGACCTGGGACTTAAAGGGACTGTCCTCCATAGTACACGCCTGCGTAAGGCAAGATTTCCTTGTGCAGGCATGTACTACAGAGGACAGAGAATGAACTTCAATCCAATATTGCAGCCAGCATGCAGCCAGCGGGTAAGGAAAGGGTGAATCAAACACCCGAAAACCCCACCCCTATGGCTGAAGATTGTTCCCTCCAAATTAAGGTGACAGAGTCCCTTTAATTCCCATGGACGGGAAAGTATGTAATACCCGATCAGCCGCGCTCACAGGGGGAGCACGGTTGATCACAGCCGAGTGTCAGCCGATTATCACAGCTGACATCCGGCACTGTGACCGCTCCTGGCACTTTAACCCCCGAAACACTGCGATTAAACATGATCACAGCGTTCCGTGGCATAGGGAAGCATCGCGCAGGGATGGGGCTCCCTGCGTGCTTCCCTGAGACCCTCGGAACAATGCGATGTGATCACGCTGTCCAAGGGTCTCCTTCGTAATCCTCACTGCGGATCCAAGATGGCCGAGGGGGTCCGTCCGGGTCCTGCAGGGAGGTTGGCTTGTGAGCAAAGTGTCAGATCAGCGATCTGATAATATATAGTGATGTCCCCCCGTGGGGCAAAGTAAAAAAAAAGTTTAAAAAAAACCCCCGCCGAACAAAAAGTGTTAAAACACGCGGTCAAAAAGACAGATATAAATAAACATAGTACCGCTGAAAACGTCATCTTGTCCTGCTAAAAATTGAGCCAGCATACAGCGTCATTAGCGAAACAAATAAAAAGCTATAGCCCTCAGAATAAAGTGATGCAAAATTATTTTTTATATAAAATTGTTTTTATTGTATAAAAGCGCCAAAACATAAAAAAAAATATAAATGAGATATCGCTGTAATCGTACTGACCCGAAGAATAAAACTGCTTTATCAATTTTACCAAACGCAGAACGGTAGGCACCCCTCCAAAAAAGAAATTCATGAATTGCTGGTTTTTGTTCATGCTGCCTCACAAAAATCGGAATAAAAAGCGATCAAAAAAGTCACGTGCCCGAAAATTGGTACCAATAAAAACATCAACTTGTTCAGCAAAAAACAAGACCTCACGTGACTCTGTTGACCAAAATATGGAAAAATTATAGCTTCCAAAATGTGGAGAAGCAAAAACTATTTTTTGCAATAAAAAGCGTCTTTTAGTGTGTGACAGCTGCCAAATATAAAAACCCGCTATAAATAGTAAATCAAACCCCCCTTTATCATCACCTTAGTTAGGGAAAAATAATAAAATAAAAAAAATGTATTAATTTTCCCATTAGGGTTAGGGCTAAAGTAAGGGTTGGGGCTAAAGTTAGGGTTGGGATTACATTTACGGTTGGGATTAGGGTTAGGGGTATGTCAGGGTTAGGTGTGCTTAGGATTATGGTTGAGATTAGGGTTAGGGGTGTGTTGGGAGTTAGGGGTGTGGTTAGAGTTGGGATTAGGATTAGGGGTGTGTTGGGGTTAAGGGTGTATTGGGGTTAGGGGTGTGGTTAGGGTTGGGATTAGGGTTAGGGGTGTGTTCGGGTTAGGGTTGGAGTTACAATTGGGAGGTTTCCTCTGTTTAGACACATCAGGGGCTCTCCAAAAGCAACATGGCATCCAATCTCAATTCCAGCCAATTCTGCGTTGAAAAAGTAAAACAATGCTCCTTCCCTTCTGAGCTCTCTTGTAGGCCCAAACAGGGGTTTATCCCAATATATGGGGTAGCAGCATATTCAGGACAACTTGGACAACAACTATTGGGGTCCAATTTCTCTAGTTACCCTTAGGAAAATAAAAATTTGGGGGCTAAAATTCATTTTTGTGGGAAAAAAGATTTTTTATTTTCATGGCTCTGCATTATAAACTGTAGTGAAAAACTTGGGGGTTCAAAGTTCTCACAACACATCTAGATAAGTTCCTTTGGGGGTCTAGTTTCCATTATGGGGTCACTTGTGGGGGGTTTCTACTGTTTAGGTACATGAGGGGCTCTGCAAACGCAACGTGACGCCTGCAGACCATGCCATCAAAGTCTGCATTCCAAACGGCGCTCCTTCCCTTCCGAGCTGTGCCATGAGCCCAACAGTAGTTTACCCCCACACATGGGGTATCAGCGTACTCAGGACAAATTGTACAACTTTTGGGGTCCAATTTCTGCTGTTACCCTTGGTAAAATAAAACAAATTGGATCTGAAGTAAATTTTGTGTGAAAAAGTGAAATGTTCATTATTTTTTTTTTAAACATTCCAAATATTCCTGTGAAACACCTGAAGGGTTAATAAACTTCTTGAATGTGGTTTTGAGCATCTTGAGGAGTGCAGTTTTTTAGAATGGTGTCATGGATCGCCCCCAGGTGTAGGGCAGTGGGGTACTCGGTACCGGGTCCCTCTGTCTCGGTTCTGGGGATGTCACAGTGGCCCGACCCGGTCCGTGGCCCTGCTAAGGAGCTCCCAATTAAAGGTATAGTTTGTCAAGTGTTTGTGACGCCACCTGTGGTATTCGGTCAGGGTGACCGATGCTGCTAGGGGTCCGCTGGGGTGATGGAATGGCAGCTAGATGTTATACCTTCCCACAGGTGAAGTATGTCCCCAGGGCTTCCCTTAATGAGTAAGGTGGTAATGGTGGGTGTTGTAAGGCACGACGAGGACACAAAGGTTGCAGTCTCTTTACCTTTTACTGAAGACTTCAGCGTCCACAGTCCAGAGTACCGTTCACAGGGCTGGCTGAGTCTGGCCGGTCTGAAGGCACATCCAGAGTTCCCTTTGCAGGTGGAAATCAGTAGCCTTCCTACTAGCGCCTGTGTGTTGTAGTACCTCCCTGCTGAGCACCACGGGATAGTCCTCACATCTGTCGTGTATATTTCTGTTTCTCTCTCTCCCCGTCCCCCAGATGGTATGGATAGGACGACCCATATGATGGGGTAGGCCTGGAGCTATTTTATAGGGACCCTAGTGACGCCCCTCTCCCACAATTTGCCTCCGTTGTCTTCATTAGGTTAAAGGTTGGGCAGCCAACTTGGAGTTAACTGTCCTACCATTGTTTGAAGTAATGCGTAGAGCCAATTACTCCCTCGGTGTTCCGGCCACCGGCTACGCGCCTCAGAAGGATGTTGCCGATCTTAAGGCAGGACTCCTCCTGGTATTAACTCCTTGTGCTGTGATCTCGTTTCTCACTTCTCCACAATATACTTCGCTTCTTGTCCTTTGTTAGGATGCTGCCACAATGAGGTGCAGGCGCAGCTCCGTAACGTTCTATCTCTTGCTATGTCTCTGTCAGGATCCCACCCGACAGGGACCTCTGTCTGCAGCTCAGATGTTCCTCCTTCTCTCCCTGTCTGCCTAACAGGTCTTCTCTGGGTCTCACCCAGGCAGCTTCTCTCTAACTTCCTATCCAACCCCCAGTTTTACCCGAGTGTGAGGAGTGGCCTGATAGAACCCTTTGCTCCCCCTTGTGGTTGGAGTGTGAAGTGTAGTGTGTGACTGATACCTGGTCAGGTGAACTCCTTTAATACCATCAGACGTAATATCACTCCCCCTGATGGAAGAGCGACATTACTGCAACGACCAGGACTCTGGGGCGCTGCATGTCACACTTGGGTATTTTCTATTATATCGATCCCTCAAAGTGACTTCAAATGTAATGTGGTCCCTAAAAAAAAAATGGTGTTGTAAAAATGAGAAATTGCTGGTCAACCCTTATAACTCCAACAAAAAAAATTTGGGTTCCAAAATTGTGCTGATGTAAAGTAGACATGTGGGAAATGTTACTTACTTTGTGTGTGACATATCTCTGTGATTTAAGGGCATGAAAATTCAAAGTTGGAAAAAAATTTTCCACAGCTAAATGCAAGTAATGTTGAGGAAATTTTACCACTAACATGAAGTACAATATGTCATGAGAAAACACTGTCAGAATCACCGGGATCCGTTGAAGCGTTCCAGAGTAATAACCTCATAAATGAACAGTGGTCAGAATTGTAAAAATTGGCCCGGTCATTAACATGCAAACCACCCTTGGGGTTAAGGGGTGAATGCCCTGGGATCATGCAATATTTATGCAGGCTATGATATTTATATATGACATTGGCCATCTGTTTAGTTCCTACTCAGACAGTATAACTATTTGCCCTATATGAGGAAGCGGAACTATATTGATCATTTATTAGTTTGAGCTCACTTGTATGTTAGTTTTGGATAGTAAACTGTTGAGTCTAACATATCATTGCCATCATTGTTAGACTTCACCCCTTCACTGCCCCTCATATGGAAATGATCTTATGGTCTTAGGGTTAGGAGGGACAGCCGTCTGGAGCGGGGGCACCAACAAAATCGTAAATATCATATAGGGTGCCAACCTCCGCTGATAGGCAGGAGATAGATAAGGGTAAGGCCCCTTCAATTCATTTTGACCCCTCATCAAGTCTATATTATCTTTTACAACTCCCTTTATCTTGGGTACGTGAAAATCTAAATATATTTTCACTCACGTGGTTTACTACCCCACATTAAAATTTTGGCAGTAATAATAAAAAAGTAACACATCAATCCCCCACTATAATTGTGGTATACTGTCCAAACAAATTCATTTCATTATCTCTCCTATTTCTTTCCCCATCCCACAGGGCTGGATAGGGGTAGGAGGGATAGTCGATGGGGAGCGGGGGTGCCATTGCGCAACTGTAGGATGCCAACCTCCGCTGGTAGGTAGGAACAGTTCAGTTTAGTGGGTACAGGCGCCTCCTGTTATCTTTTAAATCGTGGTAGTGGTCCTTAATATCACCTTACTGCGTTAAGACGTAATTAAAAGGTAATTTTTTTTTTTAACTACAGTTTTTACACAGTGAATTTTTTTCTGTGAGCACAACCCCCATCTTTGGACATCGGTCACTCAGACCATCTTCATGGAGTCGGTTTATAGCCGTTTGTGCAGACACATGCACATTTGTGGCCTGCTGGAGGTCATTTTGCAGGGCTCCTCCTGTTCCTCCTTGCACAAAGGCTGAGCCCCTTCCACATCTCCTGGTGTACTGGCCTGTCTCCTGCTAGCGCCTCCAGCCTCTGGACACTACGCTGAGACACAGCAAAACTTCTTGCCACAGCTCACATTGATGTGCAATCCTGGATGAGCTGCACTACCTGAGCCACTTATGTGGGTTGTAGAGTTCGTCTCTTGCTACCATGAGTGTGTAAGCACAACCAACATTCAAAAGTGACCAAAACATCAGCCAGATAGCATTGGTACCGAGATGTGGTCTGTGGTCCCCACCTGCAGAACTACTCCTTTATTGAGTGTGTCTTGATAATTGCAAATAATGTCCAGCTGTTGTCTATTCCATTTGCACAACAGCATGTGAAATTGGTTGTCAAACAGTGTTGCTTCCCAAGTGGACAGTTTGATTTCACAGAAGTTTGATTTACTTGTAGTTATAGTCTGTTGTTTAAGTGTTCCCTTTATTTTTTTGAGCAGTGTATTTTAGGCCGCAGACAACAAGCAGTTTCTTCCTCGGAGTCGGTAGCTGAATACGTTGCCTTTAGACTCCTCTTCCATAACGCTAATTCTCGTCTCATTTACCTAAACTGGAATCGGCATTAGCAATACTGCAGGAGATATTCATTACGTGACATGAGAAATAACTACTTCTTGATGAGAATGACATCATCTTCTACTACGGCTCTAGAAACATATTTGTCCAGAGTCCGTCACTGACCCCATCACCACCGGCCGTCTATATGAATGATTCCCGATTCCCTGCACTGTAATCTTCTAGCACATTAGATCACATGTCTGAGTCACACACAGAAGTTTGAGGCTTTTATAAAAACTGTCATGCTGCTGCAGTGCAGTATAACGCAACCTCCACCAGAGGGAGCTTGAGAGGGAAGTGAGACTGCATACACAGAGAAGCACTGCAGAGCAGCAGCATAGGCACCACCAAGTGCCGAGAGAGTGGTCCAACAAGCCGAGTCAAAAAACAACAATAGGCAGAAGTACTAAAGAGATCAGCAATACACGTGGTCAGGAACAAGCCAGGAGTTTCAGCAACGGTCAGAAGCGGATAAGACAGGAGGCAGAAGAGAGTCTGAATACAAGCCAAGTCAGAAACCAGAGTATCAAAACCGAAACGCTGGAAAAAGGGCAGACAGAGGGAGTCAACAGACACGGGGGCAAGTCAGGGATCACAGCAGGACAAACCAAGAGCTACCAGAGTCAGGTTCACACGCCGAAGGCAGAACTATAGCTGACACCGCCAGCAGGATGCATGGGAGCTAAATAGCAAACCTGAACCCAGAATGAGGCAGAGCAAAGTTAACTTGACATGATCCCCCCGGAAAAAGGGCAGACAGGATTAAACCCTGGCACGGATCATGACAAAAAGCTTTTTTGTTTGCACAAACACAGCGGACAGAAATTATCTGATCCCAAAGTCTCCATGTACAGTGTTTTATGGGATTTATTTCTGGCCTTAGGCTTTCCTATATTACAGGGGAAAAAAAAAAACAGATACTAAAAATTATTTTTTTTGACACGCTAAACATTTGTTTTACTCTTTTGGGCCCCAGAACATAGATTTACACTGCAGGGATTGCACAGGGGCGGCTACAACGAAGCCCTGGTAGTTTAACCACTTGCTGCTGCCAAAATCAAACATGGCATCTAAGCAGATGTGACGGAGTTTGGCTGAATGCCCTCCGACCCAAAGTACTCAATAGTATGGGGCGGCCTAGTTACTACGATACTTACATGCCTAATAATGGTGTCTGGGCCTGAAATGTATGACGGTCTATTAGGCCGGGCCAGAGGCAGCGTCCAATAAGACAACCCCTTCTTGATTAATATGTTTGGCCCCGATTATAATAATAAACCCTATACTCAACTCCCGTGCTGGAACCGTTTGCATTATTTAAATGTACCTGTAAATTCTAAATGTACCTGCATTGTTTGCTGAATTAAATAATAAAATTCCTGTAGTAAAACACCCGTTAAAAGTTCCCTCAATAATACAATACACGTTTGCGGCGGCGGCGCTCAAAGAGACAAAGAAAACCCAGATATTGTGCAAAGAAAGTAAACATTTATTTAACCAAAAAATAACTGTTTAGGATCGGGGTCTATCTGAGGGTGAGATGTGGTGGACCTTGGGGGTGTGGAGCTGAGGATTGGGTGGTAGTTGATGAAGGCGTTACAGGGGAAGGGGCAACAAATTAAAGGATTGAATCATGGATGGAACTGGACACATTGGGAGTAGACAACACAGTGTAATCATAGGAATGGATAGATAAACTGGAAGGGACAGACACAAGGGAAGGTAGTGACACATTTGAGAACAAAGAAGCATTGGTAGGTGGGGGTACAGGTGGTGGGTCCAATTTTAGCAGGGGTTTTTTTGACTCCGGGTCTTCGTCCTGGTGGAAATGTTATTAGTTTTGGACCTTTGCTTTCTTGGCCAAGTGGGAGAGGTGGCCTCTGTAGCAGTCTTTCGGTGTGGTGCTGGACTGGGCAGCGTGGTGGATGCTGCTGACTGCAGGGGTAACATAGAAACATAGTTATTAAGGTTGAAGGAAGATTTTAAGCCCATCTAGTTCAAACCATAGCCTAACCTAACATGCCCTAACATGTTGATCCAGAGGAAGGGGAAAAAACCCATGTGGCAAAGAGTAAGCTCCACATTGGGTAAAAAAGGGAATTAGACCTACCGGTAATTCGGTTTCCAGGTAGTCCCTCAGGACAGCACAATGGATGGATGGAGGATGTCCTTCCTTTGACCTATAGCGGGACAGGATCATAGAGAGGTTAAAAGGACCCTCCCACCTCCACCCTCCAGTGTTTTTTCAAAGTACCACAGAAGGATGGAAATAAATGGTCTAAACATGCCCTTACAAACACGTGTGTTATAATCCATTTAACAGCTTCATCTTAATTTTGAGCCATGGTGACTCAAAGGACGAACGATCTCCCGGTAAATTAATCCCGTACAAGCCTAAAAAGAGAAACATAAGGGAGGGAACTAAGGGTGCTGTCCTGAGGGACTACCTGGAAACCGAATTACCGGTAGGTCTAATTCCCTTTTTCCATTACGTCCCTCAGGACAGCACAATGGAGAATACCAAAGAAACTCTCCCAGGGTGGGTACAGAAGCCCAGGAATCAAAGTCCCAGGCTAAAACCAGACTAGATGTATAAATGATATGAAAGATCAGAAAAACCATAGATATCTAAAGAGATCCGCAAAGAAAATCACCGTAGTGAGTGTCTGATATACATCTATAATGGCCAATTTCAGTATGAATGTGGTAAACGAAATAAGCATCAGAAACAAAGAGGGAAATTCACCCATTGTACTCCAATACCAATAATGAACCACAGCAAGTTATTTATTGTGATAGATACTTATAGACATCGCTGCCCCAGAATATGGTTAGAGAACCTTATTGCCCAGCAAAATATGGTGAAAGTCACAGCCACCACACAATGAAGACTGTACCGACCAATAATAAACTGGATGTGCTTATAACAGGAACTATGAAGCAATATAATGCAATATGATGTCCAAAGGCACTATTAAGTAATCTGATTCAATACGATGCAATATGATGCAAAGTCACTATGAAGCGCTATAATGCATATAGCAACTATGAAGAAATATGATGCACAAAGGCAATCTGAAGCACTATGATGCAAACACGAACAATGAAGCAATATGATGCATATAGGAATAATGAAGCAGTATGATGCATGAAGTAACTATGAATCGCTATGGTGCATATAGGAACAATGAAGCACTATAATGCATATAGGAACTATGAAGCAATATGATGCATGAAGGAGCTATAAAGCACAATGGTGCATATAGGAACAATGAAGCAATATGCTGTAATATAATGCACAAAGGCAATATGAAGCGCTATGGTGCATATAGGAACAATGAAGCAATATGCTGTAATATAATACACAAAGTCACTATGAAGCGCTATGATGCATATAGGAAACATGAAGCAATATGCTGTAATCTAATGCACAAAGGCAATATGAAGCGCTATGATGCGTATAGGAACCATGAAGCAATATGCTGTAATATAATGCACAAAGGCATTATGAAGCGCTATGATGTGTATAGGAACCATGAAGCAATATGCTGTAATCTAATGCACAGAGGCAATATGAAGCGTTATGATGCATATAGGAACCATGAAGCAATATGATACACAAAGGCAATATGAGCACTATGATGCATATAGGAACAGAGATGCAATATATGATGCAGAAAGGCAATATGAAGCACTCTGATGCATAAAGGAACCATGAAGCAATATGATGCAATATGATACACGAAGTAACTATGAAGCGCTATGATGCATATAGGAACTATAAAGCAATATGATGCCGTATGATAACCCAGAGGCACTCAATATGTTGCATAGATGTACTATGATTCAGTATCATGCACAGAGACCCTCCATATGATGCATAAAAGCAGTATGATGCAGTATTATGCACGGAGGCACTTGATATGATGCACAGAAAGACTAGGCTATGCTTGAAGGTGCCAAACAAGAGACCAGGCCTACACTTTTAAGCAAAAGAGCAATCTATCAGAGGTCCAGATAAATCTCCACTCTGAACAGTACCTCTCATTTGTCAGACTGACTCCACCCAAAGGAGCTAATTAATGAGCCGCAGCTGGAGGGCAGATTTCATGAAGACAATGTGCTGAATAAACACCTTGTGTCCTCCTACGGACGGAGTAGTTAAGTTGCAAAGAAAAGTGAAACACTTGTTTATTGAACCAAAAAATGGAAAGCATGCTTCAAAAAAAAAAAAAAAAAAAAAAATCACTCTGAAGACCAATCATAAGGCTCTGTGCAGACAAAACCTGCAACTAACTGAAGTCCAGTCATGAGATGTAGCCTGGACATATGGCCCTACCATAGCCTAGAGGTCCAAGGCCTAGCTGCAAATGGGTTCCAGGTACAGCTTTGACACAAAGGCATGAGACTAGAGTCAGCCCAGAGGCCCAGGCCAACAATGCAACATTTAAACCATGCACTCACCTGTGCTGGCTCCATACCTGCTAGAAGACAGGGGGAGCTGGTAACGCCGAAAGCCTACCGTGGAAGGAAGCGGCGTCCCCATTACTCTTCTCCTGTGCCCCCTTCCGTGTTCCATCGTAGAACGCACGCCAAACCTATGTGCCGGCGCTCCTCTCTGGCATCACTGTAAGCGCCACGGCCTTCTCCACCACACGACATAGAGGTGTTTTGCTGGTTGGCGTCCGAGCCGAGAGCCCCCCACCGGGAGGAAGCGGCTCTACCCAGGAGCCCGTCCGCTCGACTGGTCTCTGGGGCTGAGGGACTCCCCACCGGGGAGTTTCCACCCTGGGCTACTTGACAGGGGGAAGGATTAAACTAGCCGCACGATCCCCCTGAGCCCATTGCACAGGCTGACTGTTGGCTGAGGAACCTCTCAAAGAGGAGTCGGCCACGGTCCACTTGACAGGGGTGAGAGAATCCACAGGCTATCTTCGCTCTAGGAGCAACCTCTCATACAACCGTCCCCTGTAGGGACAGGAAAATCACTGGAGGGTGGAGGTGGGAGGGTCCTTTTAACCTCTCTATGATCCTGTCCCGCTATAGGTCAAAGGAAGGACATCCTCCATCCATCCATTGTGCTGTCCTGAGGGGCGTAATGGAAAAAATGTCTTCCCGACTCCACATACGGCAATCAGACTAGTTCCCTGGATCAACGCCCTATCAAGGAATCTAGTGTATATACCCTGTAACATTATACTTTTCAAGAAAGGTATCCAGTCCCCTCTTAAATTTAAGTAACGAATCACTCATTACAACATCATACGGCAGAGAGTTCCATAGTCTCACTGCTCTTACAGTAAAGAACCCGCATCCGTAATTATGCTTAAACCTTCTTTCCTCCAGACGTAGAGGATGCCCCCTTGTCCCTGTCTCAGGTCTACAAGTAAAAAGGTCATCAGAAAGGTCTTTGTACTGTCCCCTCATATATTTATACATTAAAATAAGATCACCCTTTAGACTTCATTTTTCCAAACTAAATAACCCCAAGTGTAATAACCTATCTTGGTATTGCAGACCCCCCAGTCCTCTAATAACTGAACTTGGTAGCATGGTGGGTGCTGAACTTGGGAGCGTCGTAGATGCTGCTGGCCGCAGGGATGATGAAGTTGGCTGCGTGGTGGCTCTGTGAACTGGAGGCGGTGGTGGTGGAGGATAGTTCGTCACTCTGGGAGTTTGAAAGTAGATGTTCGGCTGCTGGTAATATCTTCTGGCCTGTTGATTGTAACTTTGTGACTGCTGCAGCTGCAGCAATGCTTGGCTGTAAGCAGCCTGGCAGGCCTGCATGACGTTGATCTGGAATTGAGGCGTAAAGTTTTCTGACACTTCCCGCTATATTGAAGGAAAAAAAAATAAAAAATGTCACGCCGGTCTCTCAAGGTCGGCTTCCAGGCGATCAAGGCGTTTGCTGACATCCTGTATAAGTGTGTTCACATGGGTAAATCCACTCTTCAGTCTATCACCAAGCACCTTAATCCCATCCTGGAAGACCGAGCGTAAGTGCATAAACTCGGGCATGAGTTACCTCTCCCAGGCCCTCTGCTGCTGATGAGAAGACCCAACAAAAGCAGCGGCAGAGGGCTGGGAGAAGGGAAAACCGGATGGATCGGCGGCTGCCTCTTCCTCAGCCTGTTAGGCCTGACAGGTTGCTACATCGCTGGTGGATGATTGGGATTGTGCTTGTTCATTGGCCGGTCGATGAGGGTCCACTCCAACAGAGAACAATCCAGGTTGTGTGGTGAAAAAAAACAAAAAAAACACATTAGTAAAACACCAAAAAAAGGTTAAATAGTAAGACAAAACAAAAGATACTCACATTCGGGTAGCAAGCGCAGGCATCAGAAAAGCAAGGTTCCGATGGTATTTGTATTTGCTGAGTATCCTTTGAGCAGCACCACTTTTAACCTGGTTCTCCTGTCTCATGTCCTTGTTGAAGAGATCCTTCATCGAGCGCCAACGCACTCTTATTCTCTTCACTGTGGTGGGGAAAAAAAAGGAAAAAAATAATTGTAAAACAATGCACCTACATTTACAGTAATAGGGAATCTCCACATACCTTCACTAGAAGAGCTGCACACCACATATATGGCAGTTCTCTGAGCACAGGACCTGTGATGAGGTCACAGAAGGGGAGGAGTCAGGGGTCACATGATCAGGGGCCTCAGTGTATGCAGGACTCTGCTGTGCTGGTTGTCATGGTGCTGGATGAGGGGAAGTTTGTGTTTGGGTCAGGAGGGGTTTACAGTGTGGATGTAGCAGAGCCGTGTGTGTACGAGGTGTACGGAGCGGAGCCGCATTTGTACAAGGTGTATGGAGCGGAGTCGTGTGTGTACGGATGTACGAGGTGTACAGAAGTCATTGAGCTGTAGGTTGGATTGCTGCTAAAGGGAAAAAAAATCTCTTTAATTCTTCTTTGTTAGCGAGTGTGAACGAGCTGAGTGTGACCGGAGCGTGAGTGCGAACTGAAGTAAGTGTGTGTCTTGTGATTTAGTGACTTTGGATTCAGGGAGTTTACAAGGGAGGAATTACTGAATTGCTTTTTGCATTTTATTAATATTCTAAATTTCTTTTTAACGTTTCTGTCTGGTGGAATCCCCATTAGGAAATGTGCTCCACTATTGTTAATGCCATCCAGTGCACATCTGGCCACATGTAAGCAGTCCTTGATCAGCCAGTCGAGGGTGCATACTGCTGTGCGAGATGTGAGCATGTTGTGCATTTGGAAGCCCGGATTCTGAATCTAAATGTGCAGCTGGCAACACTGAGATCCATAGACAATATGGAGAGGAGTCTGCTGCTCACTGAGTTCAATGAGACAGATGAGGGGGGATGGTAGGATGGAGCTGCAGGACAGTGAAGTAGCTAGCTGGGTGAGAGAAGGCCGGGTAGAGGAAAGAGTGCCAGGGAGGCTAGTCCTGATCTGTACACCCCAATACGTTTGCCAAGTTGGCAGATGAGGGGGGTCCCCCTACAGGGGTAGCACTACTGCAGCCAGGCATGTCCTCTGAAAGCCGGAGGAGTGACTGCTCCAGTAAGGAGGGAAATAGGAGAGCAGGGCAGGCCAGACAGGTGCTGGTAGTGGGGGACTCAGTTATTAGAGGAGCAGATAGGGCAATCTGTCACAAAGACAGGGATCGTCGAACGGTGTGCTGCCTACCTGGCGCTCGAGTCTAACACATCGCTAATCGGGTGGACCGATTACTGGGAGGGGCTGGTGAGGAGCCAGTGGTCATGGTGCACATTGGCACAAATGACAAAGTTAGAGGTGGGTGGAAGGTCATTAAAGCAAGGACCTCCAAGGTGGTATTCTCAGAAATACTGACTGTACCACGTGCCACGCCAGAGGCAAAGGGAAATTAAGGAGATAAATAAGTGACTCAGGAATTAGTGTAGGAAGGAGGGGTTTGGGTTCCTGGAGAACTGGGCCAACTTCTTAGTTAGCTACAGGTTCTATGCTAGGGATGGGCTCAGTAGCGTAGCTACCAGGGGGGCAGAGGGGACCATCGCCCCAAGCTCGGTGCTCAGAGGGGGCCCACCTGGAGCTACACTACTGTAACTGCACGCGCCAATACAATTACATTCTGCGGCAGAGCAGGGAGAATCTTTCTCCCTGCTCTGCCACTATGGGGCCCCTGAGCAGGCAGTGAGGGGCCCGTTGCCAGCAGTGGGCCTCCCACCCATCACCGCTAGGTCAGCTGTTTTGGCATTTAGCCAATACAGCTGACCGCATTGATGAGGGAAGGAGCGCTACGCTCCTTCTGCCATCATCTCCCTGTCAGCATCTGACATCGCCGACCTTGACAGCGGGCGCGATGATGTCACTACCCGGCGCCCACTGTCAGATGAGCGGGAGCTCGGAGCACCGCAGGAACAAGGAGGAAGAGGTTAGTATACAGTTTTTTTATTGGGGCTGCCTTATTCTACAGGGTCTGCCTATGGGGGTGATCTTTATGCTACTGGGTCTGCCCATGGGGGTGCTGCCTTATACTACAGGGTCTGCCTATGGGTTTCTACCTTTTACTACAGGGTCTGCCTATGGGGTGCTGCCTTATACTACAGAGTCTGCCTATGGGGTGCTGCCTTTGACTACAGTTTCTGCCTATGGGGTGCTGCCTTTGACTACAGGGTCTGCATATGGGGTGTGTTATGATCCCAGTGGCAAGGATCGCAGGTCTGACAAGCTAAATACTAAAGGACAACTAGCTCTGGGGAAGTGGTAACTAGATTGACCGCAACCTGATCCTATCCGCACACAACTAAAGGTAGCCGTGGAACGTTACCTAAAAAATTCCTAGACGTCTCATCACGGCCTGAGAAACTGACTATTCCTAGAGGGAAAGAAAGTCCTTGCTTGCCTCAGTGAAATGACCCCAAAGATATAGAATAGCCCCCCCCAAATATTAACGGTTAGTTAAGGGGAAAGCACAAACGCAGAGATGAAATTAGATTTAGCAAATGAGGCCCACTAATACTAGAAAGCAGAAAATAGGAAGGGGACTGTGCGGTCAATACAAAACCCTATTCAAAATATCCACGCAGAGATTGCTCGAGCCCCTCGCACCAACTAACGGTGCGGGGGAAGCAACTCTGTACCCCAGAGCTTACCAGAAAAAAGGAAATCACATATTAGCAAGCTGGACTAGACTCATCATACACAGAAATCATATTGCAGGCAGATGAGCAAAAAATATTCAAACAGAACTTAGCTTCTCCTGAAGAGGCAGAAAACAAGATGATCAAGAGCAATCAGAATAGCACTGAATACATTGACAGCCGGCGACAAGTGGAAGTGAAGCAGAGCTAAATAGGAGCCTCCCTGGTGGATAACGAGGCAGCTGATCCTGCCAGACCCGCAGGATAATAAACCAAACCACCAGGGGGAGCCAAAAAACCAAAGTCACCCAATACCATCTGTGACCACAAGAGGGAGCCTGAAAACGGAGTTCACAACAGTACCCCCCCCCTTGAGGAGGGGTCACCGAACCCTCAACAAAACCCCCAGGGCGATCAGGGTGAGCCACAAGGAAGGCACGAACCAAATCGGCCGCATGAACATCAGAGGCGACAACTCAGGAATTATCCTCCTGACCATAGCCTTTCCACTTAACCAAATACTGAAGCCTCCATCTAGAAATACGAAAGTCCAAGATCTTCTCCACCACGTATTCCAATTCTCCCTCAACCAGCACAGGGGCAGGAGGCTCAACTGAAGGAACCACAGGCACCACATACCTCCGCAACAACGACCGATGGAACACATTATGAATAGCAAACGATGCCGGGAGGTCCAAACGAAAAGACACAGGGTTAAGGACTTCCAAAATCTTATAAGGACCGATGAAGCGAGGCTTGAATTTAGGAGAGGAGACCTTCATAGGAACATACCGAGAAGACAGCCACACCAAATCCCCAACACGAAGTCGGGGACCCACACCGCGGCGGCGGCTGGCAAAGCGCTGAGCCTTCTTCTGTGACAACTTCAGATTGTCCACCACATGGTTCCAAATCTGCTGCAACCTATCCACCACAGAATCCACCCCAGGACAGTCAGAAGATTCAACCTGACCCGAGGAAAAACGAGGATGGAAACCAGAATTGCAGAAAAAAGGCGAAACCAAGGTAGCAGAACTCGCCCGATTATTAAGGGCAAACTCGGCCAATGGCAAAAAAGTCACCCAATCATCCTGATCAGCAGAAACAAAACAACTCAAATAAGTTTCCAACGTCTGATTAGTTTGCTCGGTTTGGCCATTAGTCTGAGGATGGAAGGCCGACGAAAAAGACAAATCAATGCCCATCTTAGCACAAAAAGTTCGCCAAAACCTGGACACAAACTGGGATCCTCTATCAGACAATATTTTCAGGAATGCCGTGCAAGCGAACCACATTCTGAAAAAATAGAGGAACCAAATCGGAGGAGGAAGGCAACTTAGGCAAGGGCACCAAATGGACCATCTTGGAAAAACGATCACACACCACCCAGATAACAGACATTTTCTGAGATACTGGAAGATCCGAAATAAAATCCATGGAAATGTGCGTCCAAGGCCTTTTCGGGACAGGCAAAGGCAAAAGCAAACCGCTGGCACGAGAACAGCAAGGCTTAGCTCGAGCACAAATCCCACAAGACTGCACAAAGGAACGCACATCCCGCGACAAGGAAGGCCACCAGAAGGACCTAGCCACCAAATCTCTGGTACCAAAAATCCCAGGATGACCCGCCAACACCGAAGAATGAACCTCGGAAATAACTCTGCTGGTCCATCTATCCGGGACAAACAGTCTCTCTGGTGGACAACGGTCAGGTCTATCCGCCTGAAATTTCTGCAGCACTCGTCGCAAATCTGGAGAAATGGCAGACAAAATCACTCCCTCTCTGAGAATACCAGCCGGCTCAGAAACTCCCGGAGAGTCAGGCACAAAGCTCCTAGAAAGTGCATCAGCTTTCACCTTCGAACCAGGCAGGTATGAGACCACGAAGTTGAAACGGGAGAAAAACAACGACCAACGAGCCAGTCTAGGATTCAGGCGCTTGGCAGATTCGAGGTAAATCAGATTTTTGTGATCAGTCAGGACCACCACACGATGTTTAGCTCCTTCGAGCCAATGTCGCCACTCCTCAAATGCCCACTTCATAGCCAACAACTCCCGATTACCAACATCATAATTTCGCTCGGCAGGCGAAAATTTTCTAGAAAAGAAAGCACATGGCTTCATCACAGAGCCATCAGAGCTTCTCTGCGACAAAACAGCCCCTGCTCCAATCTCAGAAGCATCAACCTCAACCTGGAAGGGGAGAGAGACATCTGGCTGACATAAGACTGGAGCTGAAGAAAACCGGTGCTTCAGCTCCCGAAAGGCCTCCACGGCCGCAGGAGACCAATTAGTCACATCAGAACCCTTCTTGGTCAAATCCGTCAAAGGTTTAACCACGCTAGAAAAATTAGCGATGAAACGACGGTAAAAATTAGCAAAACCCAAGAACTTCTGAAGACTCTTAACAGACGTGGGCTGAGTCCAGTCATGAATAGCCTGGACCTTGACTGGGTCCATCTCCACAGTAGAAGGAGAAAAAATAAAACCCAAAAAGGAGACCTTCTGTACTCCGAAGAGGCATTTTGAGCCCTTCACAAATAAAGCATTAGCACACAGGACCTGAAACACCATCCTGACCTGCTTCACATGGGACTCCCAATCATCAGAAAAGACCAAAATGTCATCCAGGTAAACAATCATAAATTTATTCAGATATTCTCGGAAAATGTCATGCATGAAGGACTGAAACACAGAAGGAGCATTAGAGTCCAAAAGGCATCACCAAGTACTCAAAATGGCCTTCGGGCGTATTAAATGCTGTTTTCCATTCATCTCCCTGCTTAATGCGCACAAGGTTATACGCACCACGGAGATCTATCTTGGTGAACCAACTGGCACCCTTAATCCGAGCAAACAAATCAGACAATAGTGGCAAAGGATACTGAAATTGACTGTGATTTTATTCAGAAGACGATAATCTATATAAGGTCTCAAAGAACCGTCCTTCTTGGCCACAAAAAAGAATCCTGCACCAAGAGGGGAAGAGGATGGGCGAATATGTCCCTTCTCCAAAGACTCCTTTATATAACTCCGCATCGCGGCATGTTCTGGTATAGACAAATTAAAAAGTCGTCCCTTAGGGAATTTACTACCAGGAATTAAATTTATAGCACAGTCACAATCCCTATGAGGGGGCAGGGCACTGGACCTGGGCTCATCAAATACATCCTGGTAGTCAAACAAAAACTCAGGGACCTCAGAAGGAATGGAAGAAGCAATAGACACCAACGGAGTATCGCCATGAATTCCCTGACAACCCCAACTTGACACAGACATAGCTTTCCAATCTAAAACTGGATTATGAGCCTGCAGCCATGGCAGACCCAAAACAACAACATCATGCAAATTATGCAGAACAAGAAAGCGAATCACCTCCTGATGTACGGGAGTCATGCACATGGTCATTTGCGTCCAATACTGAGGCTTATTCTCAGCCAATGGCGTAGCATCAATTCCCCTCAGAGGAATAGGAAATTCCAAAGGCTCCAGGACAAAACCACAGCGCCTGGCAAACGACAAATCCGTCAGATTCAGGGCAGCACCTGAATCCACAAAAGCCATAACCGAGTAGGATGACAAAGAAAAAATCAAAGTAACAGACAAAATAAATTTAGGCTGTATAATACCAGGTTTAGCGATCTTTTTTAAGCGTTTAGAGCATGCTGAGATAACATGAGTAGAATCACCACAGTAAAAGCACAACCCATTTTGACGTCTATGACTTTGTCGCTCAATTCTGGTCAGAGTTCGATCACATTGCATAGACTCAGGTCTCTGTTCAGAAAATACCGCCAAAGGATGAGCAGATTTGCGCTCCCGCAAACGCCGATCAACCTGAATGGCTAAAGCCATAGAATCACTCAGACTTGTAGGGGTGGGAAACCCCACCATAACATTCTTAATGGCTTCAGAAAGACCTTCTCTGAAATTTGCAGCCAGGGCACACTCATTCCATTGAGTAAGCACTGACCATTTCCGAAATTTTTGACAATACACCTCTGCTTCATCCTGACCTTGAGAGAGGACCAGCAACGCTTTTTCTGCCTGATTCTCAAGATTAGGCTCCTCATAAAGCAGTCCAAGAGCCAGAAAAAATGCATCTACATTAAGCAATGCAGGATCTCCTGGCGCCAGAGAGAAAGCCCAATCCTGAGGGTCGCCACGCAACAAGGAGATAACAATTTTAACTTGCTGAGCGGGATCACCAGAGGAACGAGGTCTCAGAGATAGAAATAACTTACAATTATTCTTAAAATTCAGAAACCTAGATATATCTCCAGAAAACAACTCAGGAATGGGTATCTTTGGTTCTGACATAGGGCTATGAGTAACAAAATCCTGAATACTTTGCACCCGTGCAGTAAGATGATCCACACCAGAAGTCAGAGTCTGAATATTCATGTCTGCAGCTGAGCTCAAAACCACCCAGAGTTCAAGGGGATGAAAGAAGCTGAACAGACTGCAGCAAAAGAAAAGAGGGAGGAGAAAAAAAAAAATGTACTCAGGTCTTCTTTTAATCCCACTTCTGCGATGCATAAAACACTTCTTGGCCTGCTATACTGTTATGATCCTTAGTGGTTGAGGATCACAAATTACTCCAGCAAGGAAACTAACAAAGGACAAGCTCTAGGGAGGTGGAAAACTGGACTGACCGCAAATCTGAACCTATCCAAACACACTAGAGGTAGCCGGTGAACGTGCCTAAAATTCCTAGACGTCTCGAGCCAGCCTGAGGAACTAACTACCCCTAGAGAGAAAGAAAGACCTCTCTTGCCTCCACAGAAATAATCCCCAAAGATATAGAAGCCCCCAACAGATAATAACGGTTAGGTAAGAGGAAGGCACATACACAGGGGTGAAAGCAGATTCAGCAAATGAGGCCCACTAATACTAGATAGCAGAAAATAGAACAGGGATCTATGCGGTCAGTAAAAAACCCTTACAAAATATCCACACTGAGATTTCAAGAACCCCCGCACCAACTAACGGTGTGGGGGGAGAAACTCAGTCCCCTAGAGCAACCAGCAAGCACAGAAATCACATTTTAGCAAGCTGGACAAAAAACATGATGAACGCTGATAATCAGAAAATGAACAAACAAGAACTTAGCTTGTCTTGGAGAGACTGGGAGCAAGGTAGTCACAAGGAATCTGAAGAGCACTGAATACATTGGTAGCAGGCAAGGAACTGAGTATCCAGCTGAGTTAAATAGGAAACCAACCAAGGATAACGAACCAGCTGATGCAGCCAACCTGCAGAAAGACAACACTACACAGTACCGCTTGTGACCACTAGAGGGAGCCCAAAAATAGAGTTCACAACAATCCTCTACGTCTGGAGGAAAGAAGGTTTAAGCATAATAACAGACGCGGATTCTTTCCTGTAAGAGCAGTGAGACTATGGAACTCTCTGCCGTATGATGTTGTAATGAGTGATTCATTACTTAAATTTAAGAGGGGACTGGATACCTTTCTTGAAAAGTATAATGTTACAGGTTATATAGACTGGATTCCTTGATAGGGCGTTGATCCAGGGAACTAGTCTGATTGCCGTATGTGGAGTCGGCAAGGAATTTTTTTCCCCAAGGTGGAGCTTACTCTTTGCCACATGGGTTATTTTTTTTGCCTTCCTCTGGATCAACATGTTAGGGCAGGTTAGGTTAGGCTATGGGTTGAACTAGATGGACTTAAAGTCTTCCTTCAATCTTAATAACTATGTTACTATGTTAGGGTGAGGTGTATTATCCTCTCCACCATCTTGTCTCTGTCCATATCCATCTTTGATGGGTAATTCTGAAAAATGATTTTAAATGAAGGATCTTCACTCAGAGGATCCGATATTGTAGAAACCTGAATGAAAAGATAAGCAAATGTAACATAATAAAAATCCAGTGTAATAATACAATTACTGGAGATAATAAGGGAAACATATGAGGAGATTTATTATTTTACAATATTTAGTGTAAAATAAAGCCAGGCTGAATCAAAGAATGCGGAAACGTCTGAACAAAAGGATGACAGTCATAAAAATGATGTAGGAAGACTGACTTGAGTTTGGAAGCGTTTCACTGCAACTCAATTAAGGACTATAGGTCACATCTGAAAATCATAATAGGCAAAATGGACGTAATATGAGAACTGTTATGATCCCAATGGTAGAGGATCTCAGGGTTTTCAGCAAAGTCTGCAAACATAAAAAACCAGCTCATAGGGAGGTGGTAACTGAGCTGACCGCATACCTGATCCTAGCCCACAACTATTAGCAGCCGGGGAACGTACCTACGTTGGTTCTAGACGTCTCGCGCCAGCCGGAGAACTAACTAACCCTTTCAGAGAAAATCAGACCTCACTTGCCTCAAGAGAAAGGTACCCCGAAGTAAATACAAGCCCCCAACAAATAATAACGGTGAGGTAAGAAGAAAGGACAAACGTAAGTATGAACTAGATTCAGCAAAGAGAGGCCCACTATATAATAGCAGAAATATAGTAAGCGGACTTATGCGGTCAGTGAAAAACCCTACAAAAATATCCACGCTGAATATCAAAGAACCCCCGCACCGACTAACGGTGTGGGGGGAGAATATCAGCCCCCTTAGAGCTTCCAGCAAAATCAGGAATCACATTATGAACAAGCTGGACAAAAAACAGAACAATACAAATAAACAAAAATAAGAAAGCAGGACTTAGCTTATCTTGCAAAAATCAGGACCAGTAGACAGGAGCAACCAGACAAGGACTGATTACATTGATGCCAGGCAATGGACTAAGAATCCAGGAAGTTTAAATAGGAACACCCAGGGTCTAACGAACCAGGTGACTACCAACCTGGGGAAAGACAATCCAAGTGCCATACCGCTAGTGACCACAAGAGGGAGCCAAAAAGTATAGTTCACAACAGAGAACACTGTCGAGCAAAGAAGTTTAACTTTAAATCGCCTGGCATGTGGTGGTCAATGATGAAGTCAGTTTGTCACCTTTAGCTCTACCTCCCGAACTTTTTTCATACATGTCGGTAACAACTCAGGAGTCTAAGCATTTACTACAAGTTATTAGGAGACACAATTCATATTTCCAGATGACATCCATTGGTACGACAGCTGGACTTGAAGCAGGATTTATGTTGACTTTTAACCCCTTCACCCCAAGGGTGGTTTGCACGTTAATGACCGGGCCAATTTTTACAATTCTGACCACTGTCCCTTTATGAGGTTATAACTCTGGAACGCTTCAACGGATCCCAGTGATTCTGACACTGTTTTCTCGTGACATATTGTACTTCATGATAGTGGTAAAAATTCTGTGATAGTACCTGCGTTTATTTGTGAAAAAAACGGAAATTTGGTGAAAATTTTGAAAATTTCGCAATTTTCCAACTTTGAATTTTTATGCAATTAAATCACAGATATGTCACACAAAATACTTAATAAGTAACATTTCCCACATGTCTACTTTACATCAGCACAATTTTGGAACCAAATTTTTTTTTGTTAGGGAGTTATAAGGGTTAAAAGTTGATCAGCAATTTCTCATTTTTACAACACCATTTTTTTTTAGGGACCACATCTCATTTGAAGTCATTTTGAGGGGTCTATATGATAGAAAATACCCAAGTGTGACACCATTCTAAAAACTGCACCCCTCAAGGTGCTCAAAACCATATTCAAGAAGTTTATTAACCCTTCTGGTGCTTCACAGGAATTTTTGGAATGTTTAAATAAAAATGAACATTTAACTTTTTTTCACAAAAAATTTACTTCAGCTCCAATTTGTTTTATTTTACCAAGGGTAACAGGAGAAAATGGACCCCAAAAGTTGTTGTACAATTTGTCCTGAGTACGCCGATACCCCATATGTGGGGGTAAACCACGGTTTGGGCGCATGACAGAGCTCGGAAGCGAAGGAGCGCCATTTGACTTTTCAATGTAAAATTGACTGGAATTGAGATGGGACGCCATGTTGCGTTTGGGGAGCCCCTGATGTGCCTAAACATTGAAACCCCCCACAAGTGACACCATTTTGGAAAGTAGACCCCCTAAGGAACTTATCTAGAGGTGTGGTGAGCACTTTGACCCACCAAGTGCTTCACAGAAGTTTATAATGCAGAACCGTAAAAATAAAAAATCATATTTTTTCACAAAAATTATCTTTTCACCCCCAATTTTTTATTTTCCCAAGGGTAAGAGAAGAAATTGGACCCCAAAAGTTGTTGTCCAATTTGTCCTGAGTGCGCTGATACCCCATATGTGGGGGGAACCACCGTTTGGACGCATGGAAGGGCTCGGAAGGGAAGGAGCGCCATTTGGAATGCAGACTTAGATGGAATGGTCTGCAGGCGTCACATTGCGTTTGCAGAGCCCCTAATGTACCTAAACAGTAGAAGCCCCGCACAAGTGACCCCATTTTGGAAACTAGACCCCCCAAGGAACTTATCTAGATGTGTTGTAAGAACTTTGAACCCCCAAGTGTTTCACTACAGTTTATAACGCAGAGCTGTGAAAATAAAAAATCTTTGTTTTTCCCACAAAAATTATTTTTTAGCCCCCAGTTTTGTATTTTCCCAGGGGTAACAGGAGAAATTGGACCCCAAAGGTTGTTGTCCTATTTGTCCTGAGTACGCTGATACCCCATATGTTGGGGTAAACCCCTGTTTGGGCACACGGGAGAGCTCGGAAGGGAAGGAGCACTGTTTTACTTTTTCAACGCAGAATTGGCTGGAATTGAGATCGAACGCCATGTCGCGTTTGGAGAGCCCCTGATGTGCCGAAACAGTGGAAACCCCCCAATTATAACTGAAACCCTAATCCAAACACACCCCTAACCCTAATCCCAACAGTAACCCTAACCACACCTCTAACCCTGACACACCCCTAACCCTAATCCCAACCCTATTCCCAACCGTAAATGTAATCTAAACCCTAACCCTAACTTTAGCCCCAACCCTAACCCTAACTTTAGCCCCAACCCTAACTGTAGCCTTAACCCTAGCCCCAACCCTAACCCTAACCCTAGCCCTAATGGGAAAATGGAAATAAATACATTTTTTTTATTTTTCCCTAACTAAGGCGGTGATGAAGGGGGGTTTGATTTACTTTTATAGCGAGTTTTTTAGCGGATTTTTATGATTGGCAGCCGTCACACACTGAAAGACGCTTTTTATTGCAAAAAATATTTTTTGCGTTACCACATTTTGAGAGCTATAAATTTTCCATATTTTGGTCCACAGAGTCATGTGAGGTCTTGTTTTTTGCGGGACGAGTTGACGTTTTTATTGGTAACATTTTTGGGCACGTCATATTTTTTGATCGCTTTTTATTCCGATTTTTGTGAGGCAGAATGACCAAAAACCAGCTATTCATGAATTTCTTGTGGGGGAGGCGTTTATACCGTTCCGCGTTTGGTAAAATTGATAAAGCAGTTTTATTCTTCGGGTCAGTACGATAACAGCGATACCTCATTTATATTATTTTTTTATGTTTTGGCGCTTTTATACGATAAAAACTATTTTATGGAAAAAATAATTATTTTTGCATCGCTTTATTCTCAGGACTATAACTTTTTTATTTTTTTGTATGGCGGCTCGTTATTTGCGGGACAAGATGACGCTTTCAGCGGTACCATGGTTATTTATATCTGTCTTTTTGATCGCGTGTTATTCCACTTTTTGTTCGGCGGTATGATAATAAAGCGTTGTTTTTTGCCTCTTTTTTTTTTTTTTCCTTACGGTGTTAACTGAAGGGGTTAACTAGTGGGCCAGTTTTATAGGTCGGGTCGTTACGGACGCGGCGATACTAAATATGTGTAATTTTATTTTTTTATTATTATTATTTAGATAAAGAAATGTATTTATGGGAATAATATATATATATTTTTTTTCATTATTTTGGAATATTTTTTTTTATTTTTTTTTACACATTTGGAAAATTTTTTTTTTACTTTTTTACTTTGCCCCAGGGGGGGACAATACAGATCGGTGATCTGCCAGTTTGCATAGCACTCTGACAGATCACCGATCTGCGAGAAGTGCAGGCTGCTTCACAGTGCCTGCTCTGAGCAGGCTTCTGTGAAGCCACCTCCCTCCCTGCAGGACCCGGATCCGCGGCCATCTTGGATCCGGGTCTGGAGCAGGCAGGGAGGGAGGTAAGACCCTCGCAGCAACGCGATCACATCGCATTGCTGCGGGGGGCTCAGGGAAGCCCGCAGGGAGCCCCCTCCCTGCGCGATCCTTCCCTGCACCGCCGGCACATCGCGATCATGTTTGATCGCGGTGTGCCGGGGGTTAATGTGCCGGGAGCGGTCCGTGACCGCTCCTGGCACATAGTGCCGGATGTCAGCTGCGACACCCGGCCGCGATCGGCTGCGCTCCCCCCGTGAGCGCCGCCGATCGCGCTGGACGTACTATCCCATCCGTGGTCATGGGGGCCCACCCCACCTCGACGGGATAGTACGTCCGATGTCAGAAAGGGGTTAAAGTCCAGGGACAAATATATCACAAAATAGGTCTGATGCTTCCTGTAGCAAATCAAGACTCAATATTTTTACAAATTTGCTGTTTGGTAGATGAACAGATGCAAGCTGATCGACCTTGTGAAGTTATACCTGAGACAAAAAGACATTGTTTTGAATTTGCACAGATTTTTCCATCAACACAATCAGTTAGTAAACCTTTATAAAACAGCCTTAGAAAGAATGCCAAGTGCGGAATATCAGGGTGTAATAAGAGCAGACAAGACACAAAAGGAGATTTACTTCTCCCGGTGTTAATGAAGCAGCTATTGTAATGGTTGGACGGGACTTTCTAAGCCGAGATATAATTATTCAGCGACGAAGTGAAAATATTCAGCATATTACAGAATCACATAGATCATATAATGCTCTGCAATATTCGATAATATTGTGGAATGGCCAAGATGGCGATCACTATAATCCAACGCAGACTGATCCCAACACTGCGAGGCCAACCAATAAACCAACCAATAACAAATATCAGTTATGGACTTCTACGCCTACCAATAATGATCAGACAACAATGGAGGCAACTTTCTCATCAATGTATAGTAGATCTGTATGCCAAGGTGGAAAGCGAGCGTCTTCTGTACATATGACTGAAGCAAGAAATATTCAGAGTGGATGAATACAGTAATTTAAGAAATGCTATTGCCAATTATGGCAACGTGGTGGACATTGGGGGAATGGTTATTTTACCGACTACATTAACAGGAAGTCCCAGACATAAGCACGAATACGCTCAGGACGCCATGACACATGTTCGGATATACAGCCTTCCAGATTTGCTTATTACAGTTACGTGTAATCCAACTTGGCCAGAGATAAGGGAAGAGCTTCTGAATGGTCAGTGCCCCTCTAATCAACAGGATTTAAAGGGACCCTGTCAGCTGGATTGTGCATAGTAACCTACATACAGGCGACATTATACTGATTACATTGATACCTTGGTTGATGAAATCCATCTTGTGGTTGTTGTTTAATCTTTATTTGCAATTTTCAGTTAATGAGATTCTCGTGGTTCGGGGCGGCCTGTGAGCGGGGCTCTACGTGGTGCTCTGCTTACATATTCATACTGATGGCTTCTGACAGGTCACTGATCCCTCGCTGACCTGCCCCCTATTTTACATACTGAATATCATATGTTTTAAAAAAAATAAACTCATATTCAGCAGGCAGGTTCCAGTGGGGGCGACGGTGCCTGCGCCATAGCATGTTCACATCTATAATGTCCTTTTAATTATTATATTTGACGATATAAACTTATTCAGAAAAAAAAATCCCAAAATTGCGCCGGCCGCACCTGTGCAGTAGCATCTATGGTGATCTGATGGATGTTACCACTCAGGTGCTGACCGTGCCATTTTGTTAGAAGGAAAAAAAATTACTCCTCCAAGATGGCACCGGCGGTGCCTGTGCAGTAACATCTATAAGATCGCAAATAGATGCCACTGCACAGGCGCGGCTGGGGCCATTTTGAGAGAGATTTTTATTTTTTTTTAATAAGTTTATATCACCAAATAAAAAACTTAAATGAGTATTGTAGATGTGATCGTGCTATGGCACAGTAGTTGCCACTGGCACCTACCTGCTGAATGTGAGATTATTTTTCTTCAAAAGACATTATATTCAGTGTGTAAAATAGGGGGCAGGTCAGTGAGGGATCAGGGATCAGGTACAGGGACCTTACAACTAAGTAGCAGAAAACACACTGATTACTCAAGTTGCTAAGGTACCTCCCAATAATGGAGGGTGCCTTAAATATCAAAAGTCTCTGTCATGGAACATGAAGGAAGGGCTAAGTGCAACATAAAGGGATAAGGGAAAGGGAACCAAAAGGTAGGTAAGGAGGGGAGTAAAGACCCCTAGACAGATCTAACGTCACCCTGTCTGCCCTATTGTCTCTACATAGGTTCCGCACCTATCGCCGAGCAGGATACCTAATCCTTGCCTGACCCTGGCGATAAGTCCTTCAACGGAATGGACAGGATAGCGCTAGTCACTCCCCACTACTGCTAAAGACAGCTAGGATACACAAAACAAGGGGAAACTTAGCTTGAGTAGACGCAGAGAGAAACATCGTCGTCCTTCAAACTCCAAAGAGGACGCTAGGTGACTGCTGCAGCTCCAGGCCTCAACAGGGACGTGCAAATAGAAAATAACACCCGCACTTGGAAGCAGCAAGTATATCACACTCAGGTCCAGGTGTGGCCACTAGCAGCAGGGAGGTGGCCACTAGTCTGCTAAGCAAACTACTGAGACCATCTGCAGTGGATGCAGTGTAACGGTCTGCGGCCTCTGACACATCCGGCTATTGGCTGGGGATGTTTGCAGAAGTGCAGGTGCTGCCCCTGTGATAGGCCGGAGCGGGCCCGGAGCACACTGCCAGGAGACCTGCGCCACACAACCGACAAGTAGTCATCTCCGCGTCCATCCTGACAATGGAGAAGATTATTTCACTGCGAACAATGCAGAGGAAAGAGCGGCTCCACCACCTAACAACTGAACTATAGATGGAGGCGCACGGCTCAGTCAGCACTAGGACTGCCCGGAATCCAGCGCTCTGGAAACTCCCGTCTGTAATATCACTGAGGGCTCAGGGGAGAGAAAGTATCACAGACTTAGAAGGTAATTGGGGCTAATGTACCATGGGGCACAAGAAAGTGACCGAGGCCCGAGATCCGCACCTCCAGAGATCTGCAGGATCCAGTCACTTATGGGGGAATTGTACTTACTGCAGGAGACTTCTGCCAAACGTTACCTGATCTTAAAGGGCAACTCCAGCAGACGAGCTGAATGGCTGCACTGTGCGCACAGGACCTGTGATGAGGTCACAGGAGGGGAGGAGTCAGGGGTCACATGATCAGGGGCCTCAGTGTATGCAGGACTCTGCTGTGCTGGTTGTCATGGTGCTGGATGAGGGGAAGTTTATGTGTGAGGTCAGGAGGGGTTTACAGTGTGGATGTAGCAGAGCCGTGTGTGTACGAGGTGTACGGAGCGGAGCCGTGTGTGTGAGGTGGACGGAGCGGAGCCGTGTGTGTGAGGTGTAAGGAGCGGAGCCGTGTGTGTGAGGTGTAAGGAGCGGAGCCGTGTGTGTGAGGTGTACGGAGCGGAGCCGTGTGTGTGAGGTGTACGGAGCGGAGCCGTGTGTGTACGAGGTGTAAGGAGCGGAGCCGGGGGTGTGAGAGGTACGGAGCAGAGCCGTGTGTGTACGAGGTGTACGGAGCGGAGCCGTGTGTGTGAGGTGTACGGAGCAGAGCCGTGTGTGTATGAGGTGTACGGAGCAGAGCCGTGTGTGTGTGAGGTGTAAGGAGCAGAGCCGTGTGTGTGAGGTGTAAGGAGCGGAGCCGTGTGTGTGAGGTGTAAGGAGCGGAGCCGTGTGTGTGAGGTGGACGGAGCGGAGCCGTGTGTGTGAGGTGTAAGGAGCGGAGCCGTGTGTGTACGAGGTGTAAGGAGCGGAGCCGGGGGTGTGAGAGGTACGGAGCAGAGCCGTGTGTGTACGAGGTGTACGGAGCGGAGCCGTGTGTGTGAGGTGTACGGAGCAGAGCCGTGTGTGTATGAGGTGTACGGAGCAGAGCCGTGTGTGTGTGAGGTGTAAGGAGCAGAGCCGTGTGTGTGAGGTGTAAGGAGCGGAGCCGTGTGTGTACGAGGTGTACGGAGCGGAGCCGGTGTGTACGAGGTGTACGGAGCGGAGCCGGTGTGTACGAGGTGTACGGAGCGGAGCCGTGTGTGTGTGAGGTGTACGGAGCGGAGCCGGTGTGTACGAGGTGTACGAAGCAGAGCCGTGTGTGTGAGGTGTACGGAGCGGAGCAGTGTGTGTGAGGTGTACGGAGCGGACAGTATATAACACGTGAACATGGTGACGTTTCGGTGTAATGACCTTTCTCAGACACTCGCTGGATGGGGGCGCTGTGGGCAGGAATATCTTATAGGACGCTGCACAATTTATAAGGTAATTTCTGGAGAATGAGGCGACCCCCAGAATGTGGCAGGAGATCTCGCGGCTCCGGAGGGAAGAATCACTGTTTGGTTTTTGGATTTTACATTTGTCTGGAATAATGTGCAGCGGCCAGAACAGCGACCCCCCCCCCCCCCCCCAAAGTGACCCCATTACAGATCCACAGTCCTCAGCGAATCCATCTGGGTGTGGGGGGCATTTTCTTCCCACCATTACATCATAGATCTTTATATTTCTGGGTCATGGAAAAATAATTTTTTTCCACTAAAATGTTTTAGATCTAAATTTTTCAATTTCACAGATTAAAATGGAGCCACAATTTATACGGAAATTTCTCCCAAACCTGAGGCCAGAAATGACTGCACACAGCTGGGCTGCAATGGGGAGAGTCACTGTTTTGCTTTTGGAGCAGTAATTTGGCAGTCCTCGCTTGTGGGGGCCAATTACAAAGCCCCCGAGGTGTGTGAAGACATAACCCCCTAAAGTGACCCCATTTCGGACACTGTACCCTCCAGGGAAGTCATCTCAGGGGGTAATGGGCATTTTTATCCCACCGGTGTCACTGATTTCTTTACCAGTTGGCTGTGAAGATAATATTACATTTGTTCTGAGGCGCAGCTCAGGGGGAAACATCTGAGTGGGCTCCTACCCAGGTGTCACGGTGGTACCTCACCTGCCCTCTCAGCGCCTCCCTACTCACTATGGTCACCACACGGCTTCTCAGCATGTTGCTTCCATTAGGGGGGATTGGCCGGTCTCTACAGGAATATAACCCTGCTGTGTCCTTCAGAGATTAGGTTCCCCAGCCTATCCCCTGCCGGCAGGTCCTATATTAGGCAGCTCCACCCACCGCTCTGCTGACTGTTAGTTCCTAGGCAGTTCATTCTGCTTGTGTCCAGTTGGGGGTTCCTGTTGTTCCTCACACTTGTGTCTCTGACCCCTGATCAGCTGCTGCAGTCCTGGGGACTACCCTGGAGTAGTACCTGGTGTCTACCTGCTGTCCATCCTGTCCTCTCCACCAGTAGCTGTAGTGAAGACCTGGTGGACACCTAGTTACACCCCTCCAGGGTAAGCCCGGCCCGTAGTGCAGGGGGTCCACATCCACCAGTATTACACCAAGTAATTGTGCACGTGTCCCAAATTTTGAAGCACAGAGCATGCGGCGCACATAGCAGCAAATTTTGGCCACACTCCAATCCACGCACATTTACCACTTCTTTCTGCCCTGACAGGAGGAGTTGTCAGAGGGGCGCTGGTAGTGAGGGAAGTTCAGCAGACACCTTTGACTGCAGGGCGTAGACCCAAATTCCGGACTGTCCGCTGTATCCGGGACAGTTGGGATTAGAGAGGAGCAGGAGGTGGATTCAGGGGTCTCTGGTCCAGCACGTGGGACCTGGGGATTATTGTTTGTTCCTCCATTCACAGTCGGAGCCTCCAGAACTTTCTCATCTTTATGTAGCGTCACTATACGACATCCGGCTTTGTTGTGTCTGTACGGCCGTGTTCACACGGTGCAGAAATACTGTGTTTTTTGTTTTCTGCAGGATTCGCACTAAACTCCTAACATTTGATGCGTTTTTGGTGCAGATGTGAAGCCGCGGTTTTAATGCTTTTTATAGTACAGAAAAGCTTTGATTCTACAATTAATAAAGTTTCTGCAGTTTTTTACCTGCGTTTTTATTACGCTCCACATAGAAGACGAGAAAAAAAAAGCCCCAAAACCGCACAGATCAGCCGCGTCCTTGGGGAACAGCAGGCGCCTTCTTTGTGAAAGGAGTTTTTATTAAGGATTTTTTACATAAATTGGGTAAAGAAAAAGGAATAGACAGATTATAAATACCCAGTAATATCGACACCAACAGGAACCAAATAACAGCAAAAAGGGGAAATATAAAGGGATGAAAGATAGAGGCAAAATACAGGGGGGAAAGGGTTAAGGATGAGAAGGGGGAGGGAAATATGGTTTATTAAGAAGAAAAAAAATGTATGAAGAGAAAAAACCGCCGTTACATTTATAAGCGCAGAATCAAAGCTTTTCTGTACTATTAATAAAGTGTTAAACGCGGCTTCATATCTGCCCAAAAACGCATCAAATATGGGGGAAAACGCATAAAAGAAACGCAGCAAATACACAATAATCAGAGAAGATTGTCACTGCGTCACCTGGTGCGGACTCCTGCAGAACAAAGAACATGTGAACACGGCCTCAGCATTAGTTTATTACATTATTTTATAGGTTTAATAGAGAAAAATATCAAGTACGCCGTTTTTCCCCATAATTTACAGATTCCTGTAAATAATCTGATCGCTGCGTTGTGCGGGTCATTATGATTATATTGACACAAACATGTCCGTGTTATTTACTGATTTGTGATGCTTATTATTTAACCACTTAACCCCCGGAGCTTTTTTCGTTTTTCGCTCCCCTTCTTTCCAGAGCCATAACTTTTTTTATTTTTCCATCAATATGGCCACGTGAGGGCTTATTTTTTTGTGGGATGAGTTGTATTTTTGAACGATACCATTGGTTTTGCCAAGACGTGTAACAGAAAACATGAAAAAATTTCCAAGTGCGATGAATTTGCAAAAAAAGTGCAGTACCACACTTGTCTTTTGTTTGGCTTTTTTGCTAGGTTCACTAAATGCTATAACTGACCTGACATTGTGATTCTCCAGGACATTACGAGTTCATAGACACCAAACATGTCTAAGTTTTTTTTTATCTAAGTGGTGAAAAAAAATTCCCAAATTTGCTAAAAAAAACAAATTGTGCAATTTTCCAATACCCGTAGCATCTCAATTTTTTGTGATCTGGGGTTGGATGAGGGCTCAGTTTTTGCGTGCCAAGCTGGCGTTTTTAATGATACCACTTTTGTGCAGATGTTATTTTGATTGCATTAAAATGTAATAACGGGCGATGTTGCGGCGACCAAAAAAACATAATTTTGGCGTTTTGATTTTTTTCTCGCTACGCCATTTAGCGATCAGGTTAATCCTTTTTATTTATTGATAGATCGGGCGATTCTGAACGCGGCCATACCAAATATGTGTAGGTTTGATTTTTTTTTATTGTTTTATTTTGATTGGGGCGAAAGGGGGGTGATTTGAACTTTTATTTTTTTTTTATATTTTTAAACCCATTTTTTGTTTTGGCATGCTTCAATAGCCTCCATAGGAGACTAGAGGCATGCACTACATGATCGCCTCTGCTACATAGAGGTGAAGCACAGATCACCTCTACAGTATGTAGCAGAAATGCAGCATTGTTATGAGCGCTGACCACAGGGTGGCGCTCACAGCAATCTGCCATCAACAACCATAACGTTCTCAGGGAGACCTCAGGATGTTATGGCAATGCACCGAAGACCCGGGATCATGTGACAGGGGTCAGCGGTGCGAGGCGCTTATTAAATGCCGCTGTCAAAGTTTGACAGCGGCATTTAACTAGTTAATGGGTGCGGGCGGATTGCGATTCCATTCACGTCAATTGCGGCCACATGTCTGCTGTTGAAAGCTCCGGCGGTGAGCCCACCTCAAAGAGGGGGGAGTCTGCCAGCTGACGGACTATCCCGTCAGCTGGCAGAAAGGGGTTAAAAAAACGCATTAAAATTGACATTATTTTTCATTATCAAGTGTTTTTTATTATTATTTTTTAGTAATTTTATAGGATGAAAAAATCTTATTCTCCTCTAGAATACAGAAACATCCATTGTACACAGCAGTGTAGTTCTATCAGTATAATCTGCCTGTAGTCAGAGCCTGGAACATACACTGCTCAAAAAAAATAAAGGGAACATTAAAATCTCACATCCTAGATATCACTGAATGAAATATTTCAGTTGTAAATTTGTATTCATTATATAATGGAATGTATTGAGAACAATAAAACCTAAAAATGATCAACGTAAATCACAACTAATATCCTACGGAGATCTGAAGTTGGAATGATGCTCAAAATCAAAGTGGAAAATGAAGTTACAGGCTGATCCAACATCACTGGAAATGCCTCAAGACAAGGAAATGATGCTTAGTAGTGTGTGGCCTCCACGTGCCTGTATGACCTCCCTACAATGCCTGGGCATGCTCCTGATGAGGCGGCGGATGGTCTCTTGAGGGATCTCCAACCAGACCTGGACTAAAGCATCCGTCAACTCTTGGACAGTCTGTGGTGCAACATGACGTTGGTGGATGGTGTGAGACTTGATGTCCCACATGTGCTCAATCGGATTCAGGTCTGGAGAATCGGCGAGCCAGTCCATAGCTTCAAATGCCTTCATCTTGCAGGAACTGCTGACACTCCAGCCACATGAGGTCTGGCATTGTCCTGCATTACAGAGGTCAGACATTTCCTGTAGTTCTTGACCAAGTTTGCACACACTGCAGCAGGGATTTTGACCCATTCCTCCATACAGATCTGCTCCAAATCTTTTCAGGTTTCGGGGCTGTCGCTGTGTAAAATTGATTTTCTATTGGTTTCAGATATGGAGACTGGCTAGGCCACTCCAGGACCTTGAAATGCTTCTTACTGAGCCACTCCTTAGTTGCTCTTGCTGTGTGTTTCGGGTCATTGCCATGCTTGAAGAACCAGCCACGACCCATCTTCAATGCTCCTACTGAAACAAGGAGGTTGTTGGCCAAAATCTTGCGATCCACGACCCATCCATCCTCCTTTCAATACAGTGAAGTTGTCCTGTCTGCTTTGCAGAAAAGCATCCCCAAAGTATGATGCTTCCCCACCATGCTTCATGGTTGGAACAGTGTTCTTGGAGTTGCACTCATTCTTCTTCTTCCTCCAAATATGGTGAAAGGAGTTGATAGCAAAAAGTTCTATTTTTGTCTCATCTGACCACATGACCTTCTCCATTGCCTCCTCTGGATCATCCAGATGGCCATTGGTGAACTTCTAACGGGCCTTGACATGTGCTGGCATGAGCAGCAAGATCTTGCGTGCCCTGAAAGATTTTAATCCATGACGGCATAATGTGTTTGTAGTACTACTACTGGCATCCCTGCATGGCGTCCCCTTCCCCCTCCATGCAGGGACGCCGGCTTACTCACTGCCACGGATCCTTGGCGCAATCATCTGCATTCTCCTGCTTCCTGGTTGTGTGAGCGCTGCAGCACCCAGCGGCACACCTAATATGCACGTGCGCACCCCCCCCCATTCTTAAAGGGGCAGAGCAAACAAATACTACAACCCCTGGCAAAAATTACATAATCACCAGCCTTGGAGGATGTTCATTCAGTTGTTTAATTTTGTATAAAAAAAAAGCAGATCAGAGACATGGCACAAAACAAAAGTAATTTCAAATGGCAACTTTCTGGCTTTAAGAAACACTAAAAGAAATCAAGAACAAAAAATGTGGTAGTCAGTAATGGTTACTTTTTTCAACCAAGCATAGGGGAAAAATTTTGGAGTCACTCAATTCTGAGGGTAAAAATTCTGGAATGACCCTGTAAATTTTAATTCCCAAAACCTAACACCTGCATCAAATTAG
>NW_027508076.1:0-36388 GCF_051348905.1 Ranitomeya variabilis
CACACACACCCCCCCCCACCCGCGGCGTCGTCGTGCCCCGCGCGCGCACCGCGCACACTCCGTCCACCCACACACCCCCCCAAACCACCTCATATCCCCTCACTCCTCTACTCCAATTCTTACTCTCTCCACACTTAATATATCCTCCCTATATCTCCTCCTATTACTCCACATATCCTCCTATATCTCCTCCTATTAGTCCATATATCCTCCTATATCTCCCCCTATTACTCCCTATATCCTCCTATATCTCCCCCTATTACTCCATATATCCCCCTATATCTCCTCCTATTACTCTATATATCCTCCTATATCTCCTCCTATTACTCCATATATCCTCCTATATCTCCTCCTATTACTCCATATATCCTCCTATATCTCCCCCTATTACTCCATATATCCTCCTATATTTCCCCCTATTACTCCATATATCCTCCTATATCTCCTCCTATTACTCCATATATCCCCCTATATCTCCTCCTATTACTCCATATATCCTCCTATATCTCCTCCTATTACTCCATATATCCTCCTATATCTCCTCCTATTACTCCATATATCCTCCTATATCTCCCCCTATTACTCCATATATCCTCCCTATATCTCCTCCTATTACTCCATATATCCTCCTATATCTCCTCCTATTAGTCCATATATCCTCCTATATCTCCCCCTATTACTCCATATATCCTCCCTATATCTCCTCCTATTACTCCATATATCCTCCTATATCTCCTCCTATTACTCCATATATCCCCCTATATCTCCCCCTATTACTCCATATATCCTCCCTATATCTCCTCCTATTACTCCATATATCCTCCCTATATCTCCTCCTATTACTCCATATATCCTCCCTATATCTCCTCCTATTACTCCATATATCCTCCTATATCTCCTCCTATTACTCCATATATCCTCCTATATTCCCCCTATTACTCCATATATCCTCCTATATCTCCTCCTATTACTCCATATATCCCCCTATATCTCCTCCTATTACTCCATATATCCTCCTATATCTCCTCCTATTACTCCATATATCCTCCTATATCTCCTCCTATTACTCCATATATCCTCCTATATCTCCCCCTATTACTCCATATATCCTCCCTATATCTCCTCCTATTACTCCATATATCCTCCTATATCTCCTCCTATTACTCCATATATCCCCCCTATATCTCCCCCTATTACTCCATATATCCTCCTATATCTCCTCCTATTACTCCATATATCCCCCTATATCTCCTCCTATTACTCCATATATCCTCCCTATATCTCCTCCTATTACTCCATATATCCTCCTATATCTCCTCCTATTAGTCCATATATCCTCCTATATCTCCCCCTATTACTCATATATCCTCCCTATATCTCCTCCTATTACTCCATATATCCTCCTATATCTCCTCCTATTACTCCATATATCCCCCCTATATCTCCCCCTATTACTCCATATATCCTCCCTATATCTCCTCCTATTACTCCATATATCCTCCCTATATCTCCTCCTATTACTCCATATATCCCCCTATATCTCCTCCTATTACTCCATATATCCTCCTATATCTCCTCCTATTACTCCATATATCCCCCTATATCTCCTCCTATTACTCCATATATCCTCCTATATCTCCTCCTATTACTCCATATATCCTCCCTATATCTCCTCCTATTACTCCATATATCCTCCCTATATCTCCTCCTATTACTCCATATATCCTCCCTATATCTCCTCCTATTACTCCATATATCCTCCTATATCTCCTCCTATTACTCCATATATCCTCCTATATATCCTCCTATTACTCCATATATCCTGCCTATATCTCCTCCTATTACTCCATATATCCTCCCTATATCTCCTCCTATTACTTCATATATCCTCCTATATCTCCTCCTATTACTCCATATATCCTCCTATATATCCTCCTATTACTCCATATATCCTGCCTATATCTCCTCCTATTACTCCATATATCCTCCCTATATCTCCTCCTATTACCCCATATATCCTCCTATATCTCCTCCTATTACTCCATATATCCTCCTATATCTCCTCCTATTACTCCATATATCCTCCCTATCAGTGGCGTAGGAAGGGGGGTGCGGGCCGCCCCGGGCGGCACAATGCGGGGGGGCGGCACAATGTGGGGGTGAGTCAGTGGCGTATCTAGGGGGGAGCAGCCGGCAGGGGGGCGCAGTCGGGCCGCCTAAAGCGGCGGTCCGCAGTGTCTCCCCCGGCGGCTGCATTCTGCCACCCCCCCCTCACTGGGAGTCAGCTGTTCTCTGTGCCGACTGTCAAGCTGACAGCCGGCACAGAGAAGCTGCAGCACGCCGGCTCCCAGTGTTCAATTGTACTCGTATCTGAGATGCGAGTACAATTGAAGCTCTGACTGCCGGGTCAGAGCGACGCCAGCAGTGTGATCAGGTCATGTGATCACGCTGCTGACGTCACTCACCTGCGTGGCAGAGCAGGAGACACAGAGCGGTGGTAAGTGCTCCAATGGAGCTGAAGACACCGAAGGTGCAGGGGGGGATTTACTGTAAGTGGCAATGGGGGGGCATACATTGGGGGGGGGGGGATTTACTGTGAGTGGATGGGGGGCATATATTGTGGGGGGGGATTTACTGTGAGTGGGGATGGGGGCATATATTGTGGGGGGGATTTACTGTGAGTGGGGATGGGGGCATATATTGTGGGGGGGATTTACTGTGAGGGGATGGGGGGCATATATTGTGGGGGGGATTTACTGTGAGGGGATGGGGGGCATATATTGTGGGGGGGATTTACTGTGAGGGGATGGGGGGCATATATTGTGGGGGGGATTTACTGTGAGTGGGGATGGGGGCATATATTGTGGGGGGGATTTAATGTGAGTGGGGATGGGGGGATATATTGTGGGGGGGATTTACTGTGACTGGGGGGGATTTAATGTGAGTGGGGATAGTGGGATATATTATTGGATTGGGGATTTATTGTGGGGGGAGATTTAATGTGAGTGGAGATGGGGGATTGAATGTGTGTGGGGGGAGATTTGTCATGGGAATGGGGGGATTTAATGTGTGGGGGAGATCTGAGGACACAAAATGAAGAGCAAAGGGGGAGATGGGGGGCATATATGAGGAAACAGTATGGGGGATGGGTGCAGACAGCTTGGGGTCAAACGGGGGAATGTATGCAGACACAGTATGAGTAGCGATGTGAAAAACGTATGTGGACAGAGTACGGGGAGTGAGGGTGTTGGGATGTGTGCATGCGTAGCATGGGGGACAGTGTAAGGGCACAGCCAGGAGGGGACAGTATACCAAGGAGGGGGAGTGTGATGAGAGAGTACAGTATAAATACTGGGCCCTATAGGGGGGACACAGTGTGAGAGGACAGTGTGAAGAGGGGGCCGGTATAGAAAGGAGAGGTCAGTGTGAAGAGCATGTACCATAAGAGGGACAGTGTGGGGGTCATATTTTGTGCAGACAATATAGTGAGGGGAAATTTTTCATTCAGGAGCATTATAATGACACTTGTATCTTTAAGGGCGTCATGTGGAGATTTTCTGCAAAAGAACAGAGAAGATGGAAGTCTGCAGAGACGGCTGTGGATGAGAAAACTCATCATGGGGTCTGGATAAGATGAAGAAAAGGAGAACGACTCCAGAGACGACGCCATCTATCAGGTACCTGGATGTAAATGTTATTTGTGATACTGACTAACTCTCATGTTTTTATTTATGTTAGGAGCATTAAAGGGGATGTCCAGGTTTGTGATGAGTCTGCAGTCATTCTTTGTGACTGCAGACTTCTGAGTTCTCACAGTGCGCCCTGCACACTGTCAGGATTCTCTGGTGCTGGCGATTTACATACATGCGGTCACGTGCTGACTAGACACGTGTGGCCTCACTCTATGAAAATGAACTGAGCGAGGCCAGGCACGTCTAGTCGGAATGTGGTCAGAAGTATACAAATCGCATGCTTGTGCTGACATGACTGTCCACCGGCCAGGGAGAATCCTAAAAGTGTGCAGTGCATTAGTTGTGAGAATTCAGAAGCTGCGATGTCAGGATTCAGCTCTGCAGGTTCCAGTCGTCGACACATGGACACGTCACTCATATGCGATTTTCATACTCATGGTCCTGTAACAACGAGCTTCTCTTCTGCTTCTCTCAGTTTTTCACTGAACATTGTGAGCTTAAGGGCGAGGAGCTCGTCGGTACATGACTAAGTGTGAAAATCGCATACGTTCTGGGGGGGGCGCCAAACTCGGGAACAGCCCCGGGCGGCAAAAGCTCTAGCTACGCCCCTGCTCCCTATATCTCCTCCTATTACTCCATATATCCTCCCTATATCTCCTCCTATTACTCCATATATCCTCCTATATCTCCCCCTATTACTCCATATATCCTCCCTATATCTCCCCCTATTACTCCATATATCCTCCCTATATCTCCTCCTATTACTCCATATATCCTCCTATATCTCCTCCTATTACTCCATATATCCTCCCTATATTTCCTCCTATTACTCCATATATCCTCCTATATCTCCTCCTATTACTCCATATATCCCCCTATATCTCCTCCTATTACTCCATATATCCCCCTATATATCCCCCTATTACTCCATATATCCTTCCTATATCTCCTCCTATTACTCCATATATCCTCCCTATATCTCCTCCTATTACTCCATATATCCTCCTATATCTCCTCCTATTACTCCATATATCCTCCTATATCTCCTCCTATTACTCCATATATCCTCCTATATCTCCTCCTATTACTCCATATATCCCCCTATATCATTTCCTATTACTCCATATATCCTCCTATATCTCCTCCTATTACTCCATATATCCCCCTATATATCCCCCTATTACTCCATATATCCTTCCTATATCTCCTCCTATTACTCCATATATCCTCCCTATATCTCCTCCTATTACTCCATATATCCTCCTATATCTCCCCCTATTACTCCATATATCCCCCTATATCTCCTCCTATTACTCCATATATCCTCCCTATATCTCCTCCTATTACTCCATATATCCTCCCTATATCTCCTCCTATTACTCCATATATCCCCTCTATATCTCCCCCTATTACTCCATATATCCCCCTATATCTCCTCCTATTACTCCATATATCCCCCTATATCTCCCCCTATTACTCCATATATCCTCCTATATCTCCTCCTATTACTCCATATATCCTCCCTATATCTCCTCCTATTACTCCATATATCCTCCTATATCTCCCCCTATTACTCCATATATCCCCCTATATCTCCTCCTATTACTCCATATATCCCCCTATATCTCCCCCTATTACTCCATATATCCTCCTATATCTCCTCCTATTACTCCATATATCCTCCCTATATCTCCCCCTATTACTCCATATATCCCCCTATATCTCCCCCTATTACTCCATATATCCTCCTATATCTCCTCCTATTAGTCCATATATCCTCCTATATCTCCCCCTATTACTCCATATATCCTCCTATATCTCCTCCTATTACTCCATATATCCTCCCTATATCTCCTCCTATTACTCCATATATCCTCCCTATATCTCCTCATATTACTCCATATATCCTCCTATATCTCCCCCTATTACTCCATATATCCTCCCTATATCTCCCCCTATTACTCCATATATCCTCCCTATATCTCCTCCTATTACTCCATATATCCTCCTATATCTCCTCCTATTACTCCATATATCCTCCCTATATTTCCTCCTATTACTCCATATATCCTCCTATATCTCCTCCTATTACTCCATATATCCCCCTATATCTCCTCCTATTACTCCATATATCCCCCTATATATCCCCCTATTACTCCATATATCCTTCCTATATCTCCTCCTATTACTCCATATATCCTCCCTATATCTCCTCCTATTACTCCATATATCCCCCTATATATCCCCCTATTACTCCATATATCCTTCCTATATCTCCTCCTATTACTCCATATATCCTCCTATATCTCCTCCTATTACTCCATATATCCTCCTATATCTCCTCCTATTACTCCATATATCCCCCTATATCATTTCCTATTACTCCATATATCCTCCTATATCTCCTCCTATTACTCCATATATCCCCCTAAATATCCCCCTATTACTCCATATATCCTTCCTAAATCTCCTCCTATTACTCCATATATCCTCCCTATATCTCCTCCTATTACTCCATATATCCTCCTATATCTCCCCCTATTACTCCATATATCCCCCTATATCTCCTCCTATTACTCCATATATCCTCCCTATATCTCCTCCTATTACTCCATATATCCTCCCTATATCTCCTCCTATTACTCCATATATCCTCCCTTTATCTCCTCCTATTACTCCATATATCCTCCCTATATCTCCTCCTATTACTCCATATATCCTCCTATATCTCCCCCTATTACTCCATATATCCCCCTATATCTCCTCCTATTACTCCATATATCCCCCTATATCTCCCCCTATTACTCCATATATCCTCCTATATCTCCTCCTATTACTCCATATATCCTCCCTATATCTCCACCTATTACTCCATATATCCCCCTATATCTCCTCCTATTACTCCATATATCCCCCTATATCTCCTCCTATTACTCCATATATCCCCCTATATCTCCCCCTATTACTCCATATATCCTCCTATATCTCCTCCTATTACTCCATATATCCTCCCTATATCTCCACCTATTACTCCATATATCCCCCTATATCTCCTCCTATTACTCCATATATCCCCCTATATCTCCTCCTATTACTCCATATATCCCCCTATATCTCCCCCTATTACTCCATATATCCTCCCTATATCTCCTCCTATTACTCCATATATCCCCCTATATCTCCTATTACTCCATATATCCTCCTATATCTCCCCCTATTACTCCATATATCCCCCTATATCTCCTCCTATTACTCCATATATCCCCCTATATATCCCCCTATTACTCCATATATCCCCCTATATCTCCTCCTATTACTCCATATATCCCCCTATATCTCCCCCTATTACTCCATATATCCTCCTATATCTCCTACTATTACTCCATATATCCTCCTATATCTCCCCCTATTACTCCATATATCCCCCTATATCTCCTCCTATTACTCCATATATCCTCCCTATATCTCCTCCTATTACTCCATATATCCTCCTATATCACCCCCTATTACTCCATATATCCTCCTATATCTCCCCCTATTACTCCATATATCTTCCCTATATCTCCTATTACTCCATATATCCTCCCTATATCTCCTCCTAGTACTCCATATATCCTCCCTATATCTCCCCCTATTACTCCATATATCCTCCTATATCTCCTCCTATTACTCCATATATCTTCCCTATATCTCCTCCTATTACTCCATATATCCTCCCTATATCTCCTCCTATTACTCCATATATCCTCCTATATCTCCCCCTATTACTCCATATATCTTCCCTATATCTCCTCCTATTACTCCATATATCCTCCCTATATCTCCCCCTATTACTCCATATATTCCCCTATATCTCCTCCTATTACCCCATATATCCTCCTATATCTCCTCCTATTACCCCATATATCCTCCTATATCTCCTCCTATTACTCCATATATCCTCCTATATCTCCTCCTATTACCCCATATATCCCCCTATATCTCCTCCTATTACTCCATATATTCCCCTATATCTCCTCCTATTACCCCATATATCCTCCTATATCTCCTCCTATTACTCCATATATCCTCCTATATCTCCCCCTATTACTCCATATATCTTCCCTATATCTCCTCCTATTACTCCATATATCCTCCCTATATCTCCCCCTATTACTCCATATATCCTCCCTATATCTCCTCCTATTACCCCATATATCCCCCTATATCTCCTCCTATTACCCCATATATCCTCCTATATCTCCTCCTATTACTCCATATATCCTCCTATATCTCCTCCTATTACCCCATATATCCCCCTATATCTCCTCCTATTACCCCATATATCCTCCTATATCTCCTCCTATTACTCCATATATCCTCCTATATCTCCTCCTATTACCCCATATATCCCCCTATATCTCCTCCTATTACCCCATATATCCTCCTATATCTCCTCCTATTACTCCATATATCCTCCTATATCTCCTCCTATTACCCCATATATCCTCCTATATCTCCTCCTATTACTCCATATATCCTCCTATATCTCCTCCTATTACCCCATATATCCCCCTATATCTCCTCCTATTACCCCATATATCCTCCTATATCTCCTCCTATTACTCCATATATCCTCCTATATCTCCCCCTATTACTCCATATATCCCCCCTATATCTCCCCCTATTACTCCATATATCCTCCCTATATCTCCTCCTATTACTCCATATATCCCCCCTATATCTCCTCCTATTACTCCATATATCCTCCTATATCTCCTCCTATTACCCCATATATCCCCCTATATCTCCTCCTATTACCCCATATATCCTCCTATATCTCCTCCTATTACTCCATATATCCTCCTATATCTCCTCCTATTACTCCATATATCCTCCTATATCTCCTCCTCTTACTCCATATAGTGGGAGAAAGAAGTATTTGAGCCCTTGCTGATTTTTTAAGTTTGCCCACTGACAAAGACATGAACAGTCTATAATTTTAAGGGTAGGTTAAATTTAACATTGAGAGACAGAATATCAAAAATAAAATCCAGAAAATCACTTTGTATAAAATTAGTGAAGAGCGAATATACTCGTTACTCGAGATTTCTCGAGCACGCTCGGGGGTCCTCCGAGTATTTTTTAGTGCTCGGAGTTTTAATTTTTCTTGCCGCAGTTGAATAATTTACAGCTGTTAGCCAGCATAAGTACATGTGGGGATTCCCTAGCAACCAGGCAACCCCCACATCTACTTATGCTGGCTAACAGATGTAAATTATTCAACTGCGGCAAGAAAAATTAAAACTCCGAGCACTAAAAAATACTCGGAGGACCCCCGAGCGTGCTCGAGAAATCTCGAGTAACGAGTATATTCGCTCATCACTATAAATTATATAAATTTATTTGCATTATTTATTATCCTGTATATATCTCCTCCTATATAATGCCTAAACAATTATTCTTATACCTCCTGGTAACTTCCATACCTCTTCTTAGAAAAGTCCTATGTTGTTCCCTCCATTAATTATAGAGTTGTGAATTACTGTCTCCTGCCTGCATGGTTGCACAGGAGTTCATTGTTTCCCTTATTACCATGATTCAGCTTTGACCCTAATTTTACCAAACACTTTCAGGCTGGAATCACATGTTCAGTTTTTGGTGGACTTTTTTCTGAGACAAACACAGTACTGGATGCTAAAGAGAAGAGAAACATCAGTCTTTCTAGAAAGCTTTTCCTTCTTTTTGGATCGGCTCCTAACTTTTGCTTTAAAAAAAATGTTTAAAAAACTGCACTGAAAACTGCTTATGTGAATGCAGCTGAAATGACAGACGCCTATTGTTTATGATCATAAAATGCGGCACTTACGTGAGGATCCTCATTGCATTTCTCTGCCTTTGCCTGGTTTTCCCTGCATGGCATAGAACCATGTTTCGTCTTTCACACTCTTCATATCCGTTCTTTGTTACTTTCCTTTGATCTCTTCTCCTCCTTACTCCTTAGTAGACATGCAATCCTCTCATTCATCCCTGAATTCCTGCTTCTTATATTCCAGGACAAAACGTGGAAATCATACAATGATCTTGTACGATGGCTTGCCAGGTCGCAGGAGAGACAGGTCTGTCTTCTAAATTTCAGTTGTCCTGCGTAGATCTATCTCCACCTCTCACCTAGTGTGTACACACACCTATGTGCCTGCCATGCATGGTGATACTACCCTGCTCAGTCTGCACATGAGAGTTTCCTAACCCCAGGAGCTATGTTCTTGTCATTCTAAGTGCCCGTTCCCACTGTTCAAGGGTCTTGAAATTGAGACTTTCCTGTCTCAGACTTCATAAGTGTCTATAGGAACTAGGGATGTCTTGAGACTCTCAAATGTGAGAACATTCTGTTTTCATCAAGAATGAAGTCACACATGCTGTTTTTCTGGCTTTTTTGTTGTTGCAGGTTTTCCGGTTGGGACAACCCATTTCCAAGTAATGTGTTCCTCAATGAGACATTTACCTAGCGGAAATTGACAAAATGTGTAGCACCTACTAAACTCAACCAACTTCCTTCGTAATACATGGACAAGTTGTAGCCACCAAAGTGAAAGCCTCTCCTTGTCCAAGTAGGAAAAGTAAAATGTCCTCCAGTAGCGAGGTCCTACATAAGCTGACTGAAAATTAAGTATGGTACCCCTGAAAACTAACAAACTGGCATGGAATAATCATAGTGTCTCAAAATGGAAAAAAAAAATGGTTCCTCCAATGAAGAGGTGATCATCAGAGGTCCTTAAAAATGACTAACCTATCAAGAAATTAAGCATTCTATTGCTTCCTCCAAAATCAGTGAGCCACGTTGTGTAAATATACTGAAATTTGATCCACCTCTCTCGAATCGACAAGTAGAGTGTTCTCCAACGATGAGAAGGTCATCACTTATAATTTTCCTAGCTGAAAATAAAGTATTATACACCAGAAATCGAGAGATGAATGAGCCGAGTACCATCAGATCGAAAGACTCGTTTTGTCCCAAATGGACAAAGAAGGCTCCTACAATGATGAGAAGGTGATCACAGAAGGTCCTAAGTAATTATTACTTCAGATCTATCAAAATCAATGAGTTGGCAGTACACTAACCCCCAGAGCTAGGCCGCCCGTATGTCCTAAATCAACCATCCAATGATGTGCCACTAAGTTTTTGTTAACAACCTTTCGATTAAAATATTGACACCACCCTCGTGATATATCTTTGGTGGTCAACTTCTGATCATCCTTCCACCAAAATTGCCAAGGTACATCCTTGGTTCTGTTGACTGATTGCTCTGTGCACCTGTGTCTGCCCCAGCCTATCTTGGCTCTGCAGTAAGTAGGACCATTCATGCAGCAGTGGTACAATGGCCATTGTGATGGCATAGTTCACACCTGTTACAGACTCCTTACCTTTCTTAGATTTCCTTCTTTGATTTTATTCTCAACAGTCGATCCTTTCGGACTTGCAACCCCAAAAATTTCAGACCTGGATAAATCCACAAAATGCAATAAGTGCATCCAAAGAAAGCAGATCTCAGCCCAAGCACATGATCCAGAATAGACCTGTGTCTTCTGTGAATCCGGACAGGTCTTCTTCTGATCTCCTGGGCTGTGTAATGTAGCCTCTTCTGCTCCAAGTCAGCATCTTAGAAACTTGTCAACTTTCCCTCTCCCACTTGCAACTCGCCAAAGTGGGGGGTTTTTTGGGGTGTGCTCACTACACCCATGATTCGGTCCCATATTCGCTCTCTTCTTCGCTTTCTCACTCCTTCCCCCTCTTCTCCTTGAAAAACAAAATCCAGATGTTTTCTTCTGCTTTGGCTCTGGGACTTTCTGAATATAAGAACGGGGAGATAAACCAAGGGAGTGGGTTGGGGAGGCCGTGCTTACGAAAAAAAAGGGAGTGGGGGAAAAGGGAAAGAAGAAGAATAGCAATGCTATATAGCAATATAGCAAAAAGTGACTTTTTTGGTCAGCAGCCTGAAGATAGAAGAGGACTGAGAACTCAGTTCTACAACTCCTCCTTTCTGTCTCCTCCCTGCACTCATTCAGTGCTTGCCTCCCCCAACATGCTCTTTGTAGGCACACAGTGACTATTCTTTACTATCTAACTAATTATGGAAACTGCAATTTCAGACAAGGCAGCTGCTATATGGGGGGAGGGTCCGGCTGATATTTTTTTTTCTTCAGGGATCTGTTCTAACCAAGTTTCTTTTTTTGTTTTGAGGAAGAACATTTTGGGGGCTGCATGAAATCATGTAAGTGTAAGGTTCAGCCCAGCCACAAGGTAACTGCTGACGGTGACCGGATTACGGGGTAAAGTGTCACTTCTGAGTATTAGCTAAACCTGACAGTGACGCTTCTCGTTGCAGCTCCTGGTCCCCCATGCAAAGTCCATACTACAACCCCTGTAGAATTACTAGGCTAGGTTCACACGTCTCGTATTCGGCGCAGGCGTAATATTCGCAGAATCTTACAGCACCAGCAAAGTGGATGACGTTGTAACTTAATTTCATCCATACGGTGTGATTTTTGGGGTGCGGAATCCAAACAAAAAATTCCCTTTTTTCCTATTTTTATAAATTCTGCACCATGTAAAGATTCAGTGCGGTTTTGCAATTGAAAGGGTGAAATCTGCATCAAATCTGTTCCAAAAATCTGAATATACTCTGCAGCAAAAAACTGCCAAGCTGGTGTATGGAGACTTATAGGCCATGCAATTCTCTTCTGGGAATTTAAATATGGAATGTTTCTCATTGTGGACAGTGCCAGATCAGAGTAATGAGACTTATAGGCTGTGCAATTATCTTGTGGGAATTTAAATATGGAACGTTTCTCCTTGTGGAGAGTTCCAAGCCAGAGTAAGGAGACTTATAGGCCATGCAGTGCTCCTCGAGGAATTTAAATATCCAAATTTGCATATATAAATTCCCAGAAGAGCATTGCATGGCCTTTAAGTCTCCTTAGTAGGGCATAAAACGTCACTCTACTTAAAGAATAATAAGATGTATGGATAGGAGATCACTACACACTTAAAAAATACACTCTCCACAAGCATAAATAAATTCCCAGAGGAGTATTGCCTGGTCTAAAGGTCTCCTTACGCTGGTTTTAGCTCTCCACAAGGAGAAATGTTCTCCTCTAGACTCGCAGTCAGAGACCTCTCACTTAGCCAAATCAGATCTTCTGCTTTGCACTGAGGAGGGGCAAACACCACGAAACACGTGTCTGCAAATGAAGTTTCTGGTTTGGTTTCTTATCCTAAGTCATGTGGAAAAGCTTGTTAAAGGGTCGATATTGATTTTTAGGATGTCTGCTTCCAATAGGTGACGCTAGAGATGAAGTCTTCTTTCTCTCTGAAGAGACTATTTGCATACCGGTGTTAATGCGATGTTTGGGCTTGTTAGGATATGTTCCCATGGGGCGTGTACTCGGATATTTTTTTTTCCATACAGGTTTTCTCTGCAGAAAATCTTTTTCATATTACAGTAATAGCAGACGCTACAGAGGCAAAATTTGCTGCTGACTCTCCACTGCAGAAATTCTGCGTAGGAACATGCAGGGGTCAATGCACAGGGCTCCTATTTGCTGTGAATTTTGTTGCGAAAAATTCTGCTACTGCCCCAGTCATCTGAAAGAACCCCATTGAGGTGAACGCAACCGATTTTCCATTTATTTCTGCTACAAAATCAGCAGCGTGGGAGGAATCCAAACCTAAGAGATGAATGGGACAGTAGCAGAACGTTACGTAACCAGATCCGCAGTGTGTGAGCATACCCAAGGCATACCTGCACACGTTGGGGGTTTGATGGCGGTTTTCCGCTGTGTTTCCACCGTGGATTTTGACTTTATGCATTGAAAAGACTGATATTCGCAGAATGAATCGACATGCTGTGGATTCCAAAACCTGCACAGTGGGACCATTTACACATATACTATTTCTGCGACATGTACGTATAAATTTTATGGCGGAAAATCTCCATCAAATGCGCACCCTTATTTCACATTTATCTTTATATCTACACTGGTGAAGGTATAAAGTAAAATAAAACCATTAGAGTGAGCAGCCTGCATGGTCTGAACGTGCCGCCATCACCTGCAGCGTCTCCGGTCTTGTCTCCCATCGAGCACATCTGGGACGTCATTGGTCAGTGATTGCACAGGAGCTGCCAGCAGAGGAACTTGATGATTTCCCAAGTGCATTCAGCACGTCAGAACCTTCCTCAGGGTATGTTTCCACGGTCAGGAAACGCTGCTTGTTTGACGCTGCGCAGAGCTGCAGCGTCAAACAAGCAGCGTCCAGATGTTCCAGCATAGTGGAGGGGATTTTATGAAATCCCGTCTCCACTATGCGTGGAAACCCGCACGCGGCGGCCCTGCGACTACGGACATGCTGCGCGTCTTTTCAGATCGCAGCATGTCCGTACATATCACAGGGCGCTATGGGACAGAGCGATCATCCCGGATGTGAAGAGTTAACACATCCGGCATGATCGCGTCCCAGAAAGGGGGCGGGGCTTAGCGCCGAGCGGCTTCGCCGCTGCGGCGATACCGCCAGCCATCATGATCGTGGAAACATACCCTTAGACGACCATTAATAACCTCAGTGATAGTGCATACTCCATACTGAATGAAGCAAGATTAAAAAAAAAAAAATTGCTTCCATTTTATTTAATTTGCATATTATTAACATTTCTATCCATCCTGTTATTTCCATAATTCTCACGACTCTTTCTTCTTGGTTTTGCAATTTCTCAATTGGCTTGAGAAAGTTTGTGTTATGAGACCAAAATGTTGCCGCATGGGCTAATAAAAAGTCCTATGTTTTTTCATATCTGATTGGAGTGCTGCTTATTTTTCTAAATATATTGTATTGGATCAGAGGGTGGGAGTCCAAAAAGCTTGGAGCCCATATTGTACTATTTTAGTGCAGCTCCATTATATTTAGATAGATAGATAGAAAATAGATAGATGATAGATAATAGATAGATAGATGATAGATAGAGAGATGATAGATAATAGATAGATACTAGATAGAAAGATAATAGATAGATAATAGATAATAGATAGATAGATAATTTATAGATCAAAGATAGATAATAGATGATAGATGATAGATAATAAATAGATAGATACTAGATAGAAAGATAATAGATAGATAATTGATAGATGATAGATAGATAATAGATGACAGATAGATAGATAATAGATAGATAGATAGATAGATAATAGGTAGATAATAGAGAGATGATAGATAGATAATAGATAGATAATAGATAGGTGATAGATAATAGATAGATAGATAATAAATAGATAATAGATAGATAATATATAGATAAATAGATAGATAGATAAATAATATATAGATAATTATAATAGATAGATAAATAATAGATAATAGATAGATGATAGATAATAGATAGATGATAGATAGATATAGGTTGTTCCAAGGAACGCTCTGAAATCAAACGTGGCCAAGGTCAGCTTGTGAACTTTCTTCCCTCTTGGATGTTCCACCATCACATGTGAATGGTATTATTAACCCCTTAACGGGCAAGTGTATTTCAGTTTTTGCGTTTTCGCTTTTTTCTTCCCCTCCTTCCCAGAGCCATAACTTTTTTATTCTTCCGTCAATATGGCCATGTGAGGGCTTGTTTTTTGTTGAACGATTTGTACTTTTGAATTACACCATTGGTTTTACCCTGTCATGTACTGGAAAACGGGAAAAAAATTCCAAGTGTGTTGAAATTGTAAAAAGAGTGCAATCCCACACTTGTTTTTTGTTTGGCTTTTTTTTGCTAGGTTCACTAAATGCTAAAACTGACCCACCGCTATGATTCTCCAGGTCAGTACGAGTTCATAGACACCAAACATGTCTAGGTTATGTTTTATCTAAGTGGTGAAAAAAAAATTCCAAACTTTGCAAAAAAAAAAAAGTGCCATTTTCCGATACCCGTAGCGTCTCCATTTTTCGTGATCTGGGGTCGGGTGAGGGCTTATTCTTTGTGTGCCAAGCTGACGTTTTTAATAATATCACTTTTGTGCAGATACGTTCTTTTGTTCGCCCGTTATTGCATTTTAATGCAATGTTGCGGCGACCAAAAAAATGTAATTCTGGCGTTTTGAATTTATTTCTCTCTACGCCGTTTTGCGATCAGGTTATTTTTCTTTTTATTGATAGATCGGGCGATTCTGAACGTAGCGATACCAAATATGTGTAGGTTTTATTTATTTTATTGTTTTATTTTGAATGGGGCAAAAGGGGGGTGATTTGAACTTTTATGTATTTTTATTTTTTTTAATATTTTTAAAAACTTTTTTTTTTTTCTTTTGCCATGCTTCAATAACCTCCATGGGAGACTAGAAGCTGCCATAGTCCGATCGGCTCTGCTACATACAGGCGATGATCAGATCGCCTGTGTGTAGCAGAAATGCTCACCTGCTATGAGCGCCGACCACCGGGTGGCGCTTATAATCTGGCTATGACAACCATAGAGGTCTGCTGGAGACCTCTGGTTGTCATGCCGACCCATCAGTGACCCACGATCATCGATGGGCGGAATAAAGGACGCACACCCTTTAAGCATGAGTTAAATGCCGCTGTCAGAGATTGAAGCAGCATTTAACTACTTAGGTGGATCGCGATTGCAGGCACATAGATCAGCTGATCTGGGCCCGGAAAGGTGCGGGCTCAGAACTGGAGCCTGCATCAATCAGGAGGAGTCCGACTTGGGTGTACTATTACTCCAAACGTCGGAAAGAGGTTAAACCAAAGCAACTCAGCCATGAAGTGGAGACCCGGAAAAGAGTGGGGGGCCGAGTGCTGAGGAGCAGGGGGCAGAAAAGCCACCACTGACTCCATAACTGTAGAGTTCAGACCTTCTCTAGAATTAACATCAGCACAAACATTGCCAAGCACAATGGCCAAGCAGCCTTACATTACCAAGCACAATGCCGAGTGTCGGAAAGAGTGGTGTAAAGCCGCCACCACCGGACTCTGGAGGAGACTTCTCTATCTGGCGTCTGATGGTGAATGTCAGGAGAACGTTACCCGCCTGACGGCATTGTACCTGCCTGTAGAGTTTGGTAGAGAAGGATAATGCTCTGTGTATAGGATGGGAGATCAGGAAAGCTTCTAGAGCGTAAAGTGTCCTTATAAATAGACGGCTTTTCGGTTTTGTCTGTGGACCGTGATGAGTCTTCATAGTAACGCTGGTGTTGTTTGTCCTGTTATTGTCACCACTTGATTGTGGCGTTTGCTGAGATGACAGGGGCGACGTCTCAGGAAGTCCTAGTGACCTGTGCGGCGTCTATTGTGGAAAGTATCACATGACGAGCTGTAGTCTTGCATTTCCATCAGGCGTCCTCGGCACAGATCTCGCTCGTGTGGTTACTTCTACTTCAGGATTGGTCTTGTTTTCTCTTTGTTACTAGTTTATTAAGCTGAGAAAAAGGCAAATGTCCGCGAGATGTTCGTCATCAGAGCCACAGTTTGGAGTCGAAGCCCCGCATTCACCTTTGTATTCACCTTCTTTTTATGTCTTGTGGTATTAGTTGCCGTTTTTTCCCTCAGATTCTTCAAAAATGGCGCACACGATTCATGAATTCGGGGCAAAGTCAAAGTAATGTTCTTTTTGTCTTTCTTGAATTGTTTTGTGCCAACAATTGCACGGTTGGCAAATGGCGCAAATACTGCACAAAAAAGTGGCGTACGCAAAAAAAAACCCACCAGGGTGGATGTTGGGAAAGAGTTGCATCAAATTTTGAGACTTGTCATGAATCAACCAAAGCAGAATACAAAAACCCCCAGTAGAGGATACATAAAATAGACTTAGAAAAAGGCGGGAAATAGAATAATGAATTTGGTGCAAACACAGAAAAGGCACAAAACAAAGAAAACTAAACAAAAAACAGGAGCAAAGGTAATGATGGGGCTTATTTGTCTAGAGGCAAGGAAACGGCTAGAGAAATTCTTATCAAATTTTTAGGAATTAGCTGAGCTGTATGAAATCATAGGCAGGAAAGGCAGCAGCCATTTTGGGATGATTCTGGATAGTGAGAGGACGTCACAGGTCAGAGCTTATCCAGCTTATAGGAGCGTAGGCTTTATACAGACTGTGGATGCCAAAATATAAAGTTAATATATACTCTGATAAAACCTATATAAAAATCTGAGCATTGTTATAAATACATTACACTAACTTCTAGTGATTCTATTTTACCCTTCAGAGCTGCATTCACAACTTGACAGAATTTAGATGCAGTAGGAACCCAGGAGTACAGTGGGGAAAAAAAAGTATTTAGTCAGCCACCAATTGTGCAAGTTCTCCCACTTAAAAAGAGGAGAGAGGCCTGTAATTGACATCATAGGTAGACCACAACTATGAGAGTCAAAATGAGAAATCAAATCCAGAAAATCACCTTGTCTGATTTGGCAAGATTTATTTTGCAAATTATTGTGGAAAATAAGGATTTGGTCACCTAAAAACATGCAAGATTTCTGGCTTTCTCCTTCAAACTTTCGTCAAAGAATGCTCCTTTTGCAGCAATTCCAGCATTGCAGACCTTTGGCATTCTAGCAGTTAATTTGCTGAGGTAATCTGGAGAAATGTCACCCCATGCTTCCAGAAGCCCCTCCCACAAGTCGGTTTGGCTTGATGGGCACTTTTTGTGCACCATATGGTCAGGCTGCTCTCACAATAGGTCAATGGGGTTGAGATCTGGTGACTGCGCTGGCCACTCCATTACAGATAGAATACCAGCTGCTGCTTCTTCCCTAAGTAGTTCTTGCATAATTTGGAGGTGTGCTTTGGGTCATTGTCCTGTTGTAGGATGAAATTGGCTCCAATCAAGCACTGTCCACAGGGTATGGCATGGCATTGCAAAATGGAGTGATAGCCTTCCTTATTCAAAATCCCTTTTATCTTGTACAAATCTCCCACTTTACCAGCACCAAATCAACCCCAGACCATCACATTACCTCCACCATGCTTGACAGATGGCGTCAGACACTCTTCCAGCATTTTTTCAGTTGTTCTGCATCTCACACTTTTTTCCAATCGTCCTCTGTCCAATGTCTGTGTTCTTTTGCCCATATTAATCTTTTCCTTTTATTAGCCAGTCTCAGATATGGCTTTTTCTTGGCCACTCTGCCCTGAAGGCCAGCATCCCGGAGTCGCCTCTTCACTGTAGATGTTGACACTGGCGTTTTGTGTGTACTATTTAATGGAGCTGTCAGTTGAGGACCTGTGAGGTGTCGATTTCTCAAGTATATAAAGAAAGTAGCGGGCATTTAGATTTCTCAAACTACAGACTCTAATTTACTTGTCTTGTTGCTCAGTTGTGCAGCGGGGCGTCCCACTTCTCTTTCTACTCTGGTTAGAGCCTGTTTGTGCTCTCCTCTGAAGGGAGTAGTACACACCGTTGTAGGAAATCTTCAGTTTCTTGGCGATTTCTCACATGGAATAGCCTTCATTTCTAAGAACAAGAATAGACTTTCGAGTTTTACATGAAAGTTCTTTTTTTTCTGGCCATTTTGAGAGTTTAATGGAACTAACAAATGTAATGTTCCAGATTCTTAACTAGCTCAAAGGAAGGTCAGGTTTATAGGTTCTCTAATCAGCCAAACTGTTTTCAGCTGTGCTAGCATACTTGCACAAGGGTTTTCAAGGGTATTCTAACCATCCATTAGTCTTCTTACACAGTTAGCAAACACAAAGTACCATAAGAACACTGGAGTGATGGTTGTTGGAAATGGGCCTCTATACACCTATGAAGATACTGCATTACAAACCAGACGTTTGCAGCTAGAACAGTGATTTACCACATTAACAATGTATAGAGTGTATTTCTGAATCATTTAATGTTAGCTTCATTGGAAAGAACTGTGCTTTTCTTTAAAAAATAAGGACACTTCTAAGTGACCCTAAACTTTGGAACGGTAGTATATATATATATATATATATATATATATATATATATATATATAAACTATTATTATTATTTAAATACTGTATGTTCAGGAACTATCTACTGTAGAGTGTCACACCACAATTTTTTGAAGTGATTGCGGTTGTACAGCCACTTCTCCCTTCCCTACGACGATAGATGGAATACTAAGGGCTTGTTCACATGCTCAGTTTTTTCCAGGTTTTTTCCAATGCGTTTTTGCAAAATTAAAAAAACACAGTGTTTTACAGCACCAGCAAAGTTAATGAGATTTTTTCCATCCTCGTGCACACGTTGCTTATTTTCTCCTTGCGGATTGACCCACCAAATCATTTTTTCAAATCTGCAGCATGTTAATTTGTTCAGCGGATTTGCAGCATTTTTCACCAATTGAGTTGGATAAAACGGAAATAAAATCAAATAAAAAACACATTAAAAATGTGCGCATTTTACGCTGCATTTTTTCTGCCAGAAAAAAATCGACGGCAAATACTCAACATGTGCCTGATAAAGCGTAAAAACAAAACTCCCAGAAGGAAGCACAGTACAGTAATGTGATTAATCTCACAAAAGGGAGCACATGACAATCACTAGTCCGGGGCATGTTTGCCAGCCGTGACCTAGGGCAGCTCAATCTGTAAACACAGACCACTCTCAGATGAATATCATCAGGACAATTCTATGCCTTTTCCATTCCTGAATGAATCCCCCAGAGCCAGGCGGCTGCTTAAAAGCTTGACATTATGCTATGCAACAGAGGAATTCTATTCATTGTCAGTGGTGGCTGCATCGGTACTGCCAGCAGTGGGCCAGAATGAGAACAATTCACAAAGAAAAGCCCCTAGAGCGCTGTCATGGTGTCAATAAATCACAAAATAACTGGTTTACTGGAGAAAACCCTAATGCACTGTCCACACTATTACTCTGCGTTCTGTGCAGCTTCGTGTATTACATCTTTATTACTCCTCCAAAAATGAGGCATTTTAGGAAATAAATACACTGCCCACACTATCAGTCTGTGTGTGCTGAAGTTTGGTGTATTACATCTTTACTCCTCCAAAACTGAGCCATTTTAGGAAATGAATACACTGTCCACACTATCAGTCTGTGTGCGCTGAAGTTTGGTGTATTACATCTTTACTTCTCCAAAACTGAGCCATTTTAGGAAATGAATGCACTGTTCACACTATCAGTCTGTGTGCGCTGAAGCTTGGTGTATTACATCTTTACTTCTCCAAAACTGAAACATTTTAGGAAATGAATACACTGTCCACACTACCAGTCTGTGTGCGCTGAAGCTTGGTGTATTACATCTTTATTTCTCCAAAACTGAGCCATTTTAGGAAATGAATACACTGTCCACACTATCAGTCTATGTGTGCTGAAGCTTGGTGTATTACATCTTTACTCCTCCAAAACTGAGCCATTTTAGGAAATTAATTCACTGTTCACAATATCAGTCTGTGTGCACTGCAGCTTTGTGTATTACATCTTTACTCCTCCAAAACTGAGCCATTTTAGGAAATGAATACACTGTCCACACTACCAGTCTGTGTGCGCTGAAGCTTGGTGTATTCCATCTTTATTTCTCCAAAACTGAGCCATTTTAGGAAATGAACACACTGTTCACACTATCAGTCTGTGTGCACTGCAGCTTTGTGTATTACATCTTTACTCCTCCAAAACTGAGCCATTTTAGGAAATGAATACACTGTTCACACTATCAGTCTGTGTGCGCTGAAGCTTGGTGTATTACATCTTTACTTCTCCAAAACTGAGCCATTTTAGGAAATGAATACACTGTCCACACTATCAGTCTATGTGCGCTGAAGCTTGGTGTATTACATATTTACTCCTCCAAAACAGCCATTTTAGGAAATTAATTCACTGTTCACACTATCAGTCTGTGTGCACTGAAGCTTGGTGTATTACATCTTTACTCCTTCACAACTGAGCCATTTTAGGAAATGAATGCACTGTCCACACTATCGGTCTGTGTGCGCTGAAGCTTGGTGTATTAGATCTTTACTCCCCAAAACTGAGGCATTTTAGGAAATTAATACACTGATCACAATATCAGTCTGTGTGCACTGCAGCTTTGTGTATTACATCTTTACTTCTTCACAACTGGGACATTTTAGGAAATGAATACACTGTCCACACTATCAGTCTGTGTGCACCGCAGCTTTGTGTATTACATCTTTACTCCTTCACAACTGAGCCATTTTAGGAAATGAACACACTGTCCACACTATCAGTCTGTGTGCACTGCAGCTTTATGTATTACATCTTTACTCCTTCACAACTGAGACATTTTAGGAAATGAATACACTGTCCACACTATCAGTCTGTGTGCACTGCAGCTTTGTGTATTACATCTTTACTCCTTCACAACTGAGCCATTTTAGGAAATGAATACACTGTCCACACTATCAGTCTGTGTGCACTGAAGCTTCGTGTATTACATCTTTACTCCTTCACAACTGAGCCATTTTAAGAAATGAATACACTGTCCACACTATCAGTCTGTGTGCGCTGAAGCTTGGTGTATTAGATCTTTACTCCCCAAAACTGAGCTATTTTAGGAAATGAATACACTGTCCACAATATCAGTCTGTGTGCACTGCAGCTTTGTGTATTACATCTTTACTCTTTCAAAACTGAGACATTTTAGGAAATGAATACACTGTCCACACTATCAGTCTGTGTGCACTGCAGCTTTGTGTATTACATCTTTACTCCTTCACAACTGAGACATTTTAGGAAATATGGAGTATATTGAATATGCAGGGCATCCATAATTATGCTTTAGTAGCAGGTATCCTAAAAGGCAGAGCTAGGGTCCTGCGATAGATCTTTCGCTCTCTGTCCAAGCCTGCTGTAGTATGCCCCCAGCTCTAGCTATCCATGCCTCAGATTGGATAAATGGGCTGCCTCTCACCATACTCCGCCCCCCCCCCCCGGCCACCTCTTCCCAGTACTGTTCTATGTGATTGACAGGTGTCTCTCTCATGTGTCTTTAGCAAGAAGCCTGTCAATCACATTTCCAGCATAGCAGTAGGTGATTGAGAGATCTTCGCTGGAAAGTTTCAGAGAATGGTATACCTAGCTGTGATCGTGCGTGTAGACTGAGATCCATGCTGTCCACGGTTTGGGCAGCATGAATCAGGTTACAGGTTCTCTTTAAAGTTTAACTTCCGTCTCCACCCAGCTAGCCAGTGAGACAGCTCTTCTGTGTCCATCCTCCCTGCTGCTTTATCAACCAACTTAGTCTGATTGAGTGCCGCTCAGTGTCCCCTTTTCCTGATGCTGAATCTCAGGTCACCATGACTAATTTATAGCTCCTCAATGTCCCTCATCCCTGCTACTGAATCACTATCCACCAAACCTGATTGACAGCTTCTCAATGTCCCTTCTCCCTGCTGCTGAATTTCTGCTCACCTAGCCTAATTTATAGCACCTCAGTGTCCCTCATTATTACTGCTCAATCTCTGCTCACCTAGCCTAATTTATAGCTCCTCAGTGTCCCTCATTATTACTGCTCAACAATCTCTGCTCACCTAGCCTAATTGACAGCTCCTCAGTGTTCCTCTTCTCTACTGAATCTCTATCCACCTAATTTTATTGACAGCTCCTCAATGTCCCTTCTCTCTGCTAAATATCTGCTCATCTAGCTTGATGAACAGCTCATCAGTTGTCCCTTTTCACTACTGGTGCATTTCCACCCATTTAGCCTGATTGACAGCTCAGCAGTGCCTTTCATTCCTGCAGGTGAATCTTAGTTCATCTAGACTGACTGACAGCTTCTCAGTGCTCCTCCTCCCTGCTACTGAATCTACACCCATGTAACCTGACTGATCCTCATTGTCCTTACTACTGCTGATAAATCTCTGGTCAGTTAGACTCACTGACATAACATCTGTTGTCCCACCCCACTATTGATGCATCTTTATCCTGTCACGGTTTCATCACTCACTATGTCCTAGAGACACTGCGAATTATGGCCCAGCCATCCTATAGGGCTGGAGCTTGCTGGACTATCAGTATGTTGAGAGACAGCCCATTCATCCAATCTAAGGCTGGAGCATGCTGGACTGTCAGAATTTTGATTGACAGCCCTTCTGCACAACATGGCCTAGCCTGCAGACTTTCTTCCAGTTGTCTCCCGTAATTCGCCAGCTATTTAACTGAGTAGCTATGAGCAGAACATTGTCAGTTGTAGCTTAGCTCAGTGGGTGTGTGCACAGTGCTCTGTGTCTGATTTCCTGATCTATGCTGACGGACCTTAGATTTATCTTGACTATTTGTGGGTATTGTCCCTTTTGCACTTTACACACTCTAACATAAGGGTACCTGACCCTGGACTTGGCCTCTGACTATCTGTTTCTCTTATACCTTTATCTTGATGTACCCTCCTGACATTTGACACCGAACTGTGACTTGACTACGCCTTTTTCTTGCCCCTCTGTAAATTGAGCTCTCCTGGTATCTCGCCTGGGACCTCCTGGCTACCCTGTCTCATGGCTTGTCCGTGAGTAGTGACTCATGGTCACACATCCATCTAGACTGATTGACAGCTCATTAGTATCTCCGCCAGCATTGCCTTGAAAAGAAGAGCTGCAGATGTAACACACGTACTAGGATTCAGTGTCACAGAGGCACAGAGCAAAGGTTACCAGGGGAAAACAATTACTTGTTTAATAGGTACAGGGGTAACCTCCCCGCAGGGAGCAAACAGGGAATAAACAAGGTGAAAGTTGAGGGGTACAAAGGGAAAGATAACTCAAGATGGCAGTTTCTAAATGTCAATTGCACTTAGCGTAACTCGGATGTCTTTCTCTCTTCCTGGGTTGGATGGCTGGATGCCGGCTGAGGCCAGTGCTGAGTTCTTTCGGCTTCCCCGCCTAACAAGTCGGTCTCACTTCTGGTGGCAGCGAGCGGTCACCGGTCTGACCTGCCTGGCCCCTAGTCCGTTATGCAGTAATTCACTGCGATCCTCCACTCGGAATACGTTCCTCCACACACCCGAGGAGGTCTGAGAGTCCTTGGTGTACCCGGCCATAATCGCTGCCGTGCGGCCTATCTCTATCCGCAGTTGACCTCTCTGGTGGGAAGCCCCTCTACATTCCTGCGCAAACCCTCTTATACTTCCGTGGCTCACAAAGCCCCCTCTACACCGGTCAAGGATCTGTTCCGTCCTCAATCTCCTTCATCCCTGCAAAAGTAGGCACGGCCCCAGCAGTTCCGGACCTGGTGCCTTGTCAGCACCCACAGCCCGGTCTTCTCCTCTACATAGAAACTGGCAGGGGAGGGCGTCACTGGAACGCTGTAAGGTAAGGTCATTACAAAATATGTCTACTGTCCCCTCTTTTTGCAGCTAGTCCAAACGTAAGTCCCCTCAAAAAATGAAAAATAATAGTCTCTCCTGAAGGAACATGTGAACCAAGATCAGAGGATAGAATGATGGCAGGAACAATTGCACATATTATAGCAGCAGTGTGGTGCGACCCCTTATAATGATGCCTATTTTTGGTGGTCATTATATATAATGAAAGGTCATGCAAGCCGTATCCGATTTCCATTTCCAGCTATCAGTATGATCTATTGTCTTAGGAAAAATATTTGTGTGTGTAAGGTCACCTAAACAGATTAACTTCTTGGTAGTCAAATCATTTTTAAGTAAAATGCCCATAGGTTTTCTTTTGTTTGCCTACCTGCATTAAAATGAAGCAACTATATGAAGTCTTTTTCTTTTTGGAGGAGACTCTGCTTTGTCTAAATATTCTCAGTCATGTAGCAGGGCTCATTAAACTGATGGACAATGGCTTATAGTGTAGTTACCTCTAAGGGCTCGTGCACACAACCGATTTTATGGGCTATGGGCTGATGCACCTCGGACCAAGTGGCGGATCAAAATCGGCAATGCAAGCCTATGGGTCTGTGGAAAAAATCAGACCGTACTTGGATGACATACAAGTGTGGACCGATTGTCACAAACTTATGGAATGGTGAAGGTGGAGGAACTTAATTTTTCTCTCCACGCCTGAAAAAACTAACGCCACTTTGATCAAACGTTAATCAGCATAATTGGATCACTTTTCTCGGATGTGGAGAAAAACGGCTCTGTGACCCTACCCTAGAAGTGACTCTAAAGAGTCAGCTATCTTCCTCTAAGAAAAGATCTAATTTGCATACCTGGCCTACAAGTCTCCCTTCACCACTAGGCGATGTAGTACCCCCATACACCTCCCTATGAATTATTAATGTGTTTCCAATTTTTGCTGGGACTTTGTTTATCCCTAACCCTAATACCTCTATGCCTTACGGTGGGGGAAATAAGTATTTGATCCTCTGCTGATTTTGTAAGTTTGCCCACTGACAAAGACATTAACAGTCTATAATTTTATAAAATACTCCTGTCCACAGACTCCATTAATCAGTCAGACTCTAACCTCTACAACATGGGCAAGACCAAAGAGCTTTCTAAGGATGTCAGGGACAAGATCATAGACCTGCACAAAGCTGGAATGGGCTAGAAAACCATACGTAAGACGCTGGGTGAGAAGGAGACAACTGTTGGTGCAATAGTAAGAAAATAGAAGAAATACAAAATGACTGTTAATCAACATCAATCTGGGGCACCATGCAAAATCTCACCTCGTGGGGTATCCTTGGTCATGGGGAAGGTGACAGATCAGCCTAAAACTACATAGGGGGAACTTGTTAATGATCTCAAGGCAGCTGGGACCACAGTCACCAAGAAAACCATTGGTAACACATTACGCCGTAAAGGTTTAAAATCCTGCAGTGCCCGCAAGGTCCCTCTGCTCAAGAAGGCCCATGTGTAGGCCCGTCTGAAATTTGCCAGTGAACACCTGGATGATTCTGTGAGTAATTGGGAGAAAGTGCTGTGGTCAGATGAGACAAAAATTAGTCTTTGGCATTAACTCAACTCGCTGTGTTTGGAGGAAGAGAAATGCTACCCAGGGCCGGCTCCAGGTTTTTGAGGGCCCCGGGCGAAAAAGTCTCAGTGGCCCCCCCCTTTAACACACACCACAATTCATGATGCACAGATACAGCAGAGAAATATAGGTATAGTACAATGCCAGAATTCACTTCTTACATGAATGATAGCTATTGTAAATTCTATAAAACCATACAGCAGAGGGGCTTTATATAAGTCAGCCCCTTATACATACCTCCCAACTTTTGAAGATGGGAAAGAGGGACAAAGTTTGCGGTGCGCTTCGCGCGCCGCGGCAAATTTTAGGCCACGCCTCTGACCACACCCATTCATAATTAGTCACACCCATATCCACGTCCCAAGCACACCCATTTAGCACTGCTGATCACACTGTTTCATATACAATAGTTATAAACAAAAAAATATGGCCACACAGTGCTCCATACTGTATAATGACCACACATGATGCCCCATACTGTATAATGGCCACACATGACGCTCCATACTGTATAATGAACACACATGACGCTCCATACTGTATAATGACCGCATGCATACTGTATAATGGCCGCACATGATGCTCCATACTGTATAATGACCGCACATGATGCTCCATACTGTATAATGACCGCACATGATGCTCCATATTGTATAATGACCGCACATGATGCTCCATACTGTATAATGACCGCACATGATGCTCCATACTGTATACTGGCTGCACATGATGCTCCATACTGTATAATGACTGCACATGATGCTCCATATTGTATAATGACCGCACATGATGCTCCATACTGTATAATGACTGCACACACTCACACATATATACAAATACATATGATATATACACAGTAACACATATGTATATACATAGTGGACGTTAATTGAGTACTTACTGGCTGCTGTCTGCTGGTTCTGGCGGGCAGGTGTGGTGACAGTGGTGTGCAGTGGGCCAGCGGCGGTGAACCTGCCGATACGAGGGGAGATGGGGAGATCGAGATGGGCAAGTGGACGGCCGACGGCCGTGGTCTGGAGCCGGTGGCTCTGTGACTGTGACACAGACAGAGCCACCTGTGTCCTGCGAGCCGGCGGGTTCTGCGTCCGGAATTCCGCCGGGGTGCAGCAGTGGCTCGCTTCCGGGTCCAGCAAGCAACGGCTGAAGGACGTTCCGCGTGGAGGGGCCGGGCAACATATGGCTGGGCGGGGCTTTCAGCGGGGACTCCGTCTCCTCCGTCCCCTCTGTCTCTGGATCGGCGAGTCGGCGGCCAGTCCCAAGTAAGAAAAAAAAAATAAAAAAAAATTGCCGTCGGATCCTGGGGGCCGGGGGGCCCCCAGAAGTCAGGGGGCCCCGGCATCTGCCCGACCCTGCCGTCCGCTGACGCCGGCCCTGATGCTACCTATGACCCAAAGAACACCATCCCAACTGTCAAGCATGGAGGTGGAAACATTATGTTTTTGGGGTGTTTCTCTGCTAAGGGCACAGGACTACTTCACCGCATCAATGGGAGAATGGATGGAGCCATGTACCGTAAAATTCTGAGTGACAACCTCCTTCCCTCCACCAGGACATTAAAAATGAGTCATGGCTGGGTCTTCCAGCAAGACAATGACCCAAAACATACAGCCAAGGCAACAAAGGAGTGGCTCAAAAAGAAGCACATTAAGGTCATGGAGTGGCCTAGCCAGTCTCTAGACCTTAATCCCATAGAAAACTTATGGAGGGAGTCGAAGCTCCCAGTTGCTAAGTAGCAGCATCAAAATCTTGATGATTTAGAGATGATCTGCAAAGAGGAGTGGACCAAAATTCCACCTGACATGTGTGCAAACCTCATCATCAACTACAAGAATCGTCTGACTGCTGTGCTTGCCAAAAAGGATTTTGCCACCAAGTATTAAGTCTTGTTTGCCAGATGGATCAAATACTTATTTCTCACTGCAAAATGCAAATACATTTATATAATTTATACAATGTGATTTTCTGCATTTTATTTTTGATATTCTATCTCTCAATGTTAAAATTAGCCTACCCTTAAAATTATAGACTGTTCGTGTCTTTGTCAGTGGGCAAACTTACAAAACCAGCAAGGGATCAAATACCTATTTACCCCATTTTACATAAAGAATATGAAAAGAATGAAACTGCTGTTGGGTGTCTGACCTGCCTCTCCATTTTGTAAAGGGCATTACAATTTCCCATCAGGAGGTCAAAATTCCCTGATCTACCTACTGGTGCAGGTCCCAATGGTCGGACAGCCACCGATCAGCAAATTACCACCTATCCTGTGGAAGCATGATGACTTACTTTTACTGGACTATCCTTTTAGAGGGTTTTTTCCAACATTTATAGGGCGAATCAGTGAGGGTCCAGCCCGTAGGGACCCACACAGATCATGAGAAAGGGGATCTGAAAGAAACATTCTGGTCAAATATGTCCAAAAATCTCTACGCACAGAACATGTCATCAGCAAGATCTAACAATTGATCCATACGTAATAGACCCTACTGACAATGTTTGCCTCCAAAGTAACCTCTAAACAGGGTTCTGCTGGATCCTTGGGGCTCTTTAGCATGTCAGCACATGGTACTGGTGGATGATCCTTTGGTTCTCTGGTGGGCCAATCTGACCCTGCTTGATTGCTAGTACCCACAGAAAAAAAAATCCCACCCTAACATGAGGTTTACTCTTGGCAAGCCTGTCTATGTCTAATGGAAACCATCTGATCTGGGAGATAAGATCTTACAACATTGGAAATTTGGGGACTTTTTACTTACATTACAATGAATAAGTGTGACTCATCAGATGACAAGGGGGTAGGAAGAATCAGATGACAGGGGGTAGGGGGTCACATGAGCAGTAAGAAGTAGGTAGGTGGAGATGTGACAAGGAATCTCACAGCTTTCATCTTGCACAATGGTGGAGAGTCACTCCAAGTAACAGCGATAATGCAATGCTGAATTCTTGCAGTTTACTTATTGACCTTGCAAGGGACTGGTCAACTGTGTTTATCGAGTATGTCAATGAGATGAGTCTTGGCACTATACGAAAACTGTCATTAATGAGAGCAGTGTCTGCTACATTTTCTTTAAAAGTGGCTGGAGATGTATGAAAAATATCTCTAGTGCCATAGACGAGCCAATTTAATAGGGTGGGAGATTGAACTTCGCGAGCGGTAACCCCTGAGGCAACCTAAAGTTATTCAGTAATATTTTGCAGTTTAATGGACACTCTGGGTATGGTGTTGGCTGTGTATGACAGTATTAACAGGGTCTGACTCTCGGGACCTCTGCGGATCAGCTATTTCAAAGGGGTGCAGTGTTCCAGCAGGTGCCACGTCCCCTTCGTTGTTCACACTTCCACACTTTTAGTAGCAGCCTCTTCTCCCTAGAATGAGACGAAGCTGTAATACCAGGTGCAAGTGCTAATAAAAGTATGGAACGGTACTTGATAAACAATGTATGAGCCATAGAGCTTGCAGGAGCAGTAGGCTGGTGATTTCACTTTTTGACTGCAGATCAGGGGTGCCTAAAGTCAACTTGGCATGTTGGAGAGCAGCTGAATACGGCATTCTGTTGTCTCCGGCAGTCCCATCCGGACCGATTAATGGAGTGGCAGCACACATGTTTGACCATTGCTCCATTCACACTTTGCTCTCCCAGTTTTTAGGATCGATGGGGGTCCCAAGGGTTGGATCTCCAGCAATCGGAAAATTATCCTCAATCAATGGATTGGGGATAACTTCCAAACTTGAGACAACACCTTTAAGTCATCAATTTTAAAGAAATGGAAAACCCTTTTAAATGGGTTCCGTATAACAATATTATAGGTACAGTAGATAAAAGGAAACCACCTAATCTTTCGGAACAGGTGGCAAATCTCCTGTGAGCCATAAAAGTCTTCCAAACCCTTCCAGAAAGACCCTTGTGAGTGATGATGGAATGCTTTGTCTTCAGACGGAGCCCCAACCTCCAATCGCATATTGGGAGGCCTGGGAAAATGGGGGATTGAAGTGAAAAAATTTTCACCGAGCATCTCACACCGTGACTGCATGGGACAACATGTGTCATTAATGTGCGTTGCATCTCACATGATGGTGTGACACCTAGTCAGAAGAAGAGAAGACTGGAAAGAGCGATCGATCGGAGAACCATGAGAGGAAATATGGCTGCAGGATAGGTGAGGGGTGAGCCTAGGATAGGTGAGTATATTTCCTATTCTTTTGTAAACCCCTTTCCTCCTATCTAATTATAATGGTTTGGCGTCTAGAGAGAATTGTACCAAATCGAATCTTCTGGCCGACTTGAGAGAATCAGTTTGAAACAAATTTTCAGAAGATTCACTTATTGAAGGTCCTCTGTCCACAATGCCATTTTCTCTAAAGCCGGCCCTAGTTATACACCCAACACAGGCTCCCTATAATATTCTGTGTACGATAATGAATAATAATGCACAAGTCAGAATCCCTCTATGAAAGTCAAAATTTAGAGATGCGCAAGATGGAAACGTGGAATTACAGACCATATGTAGGTCCCTTCTTGATCTGAAATTGTTCCTAAAATTTTCACCAAAAATCACCGAAAATTATGGGCCTCAAAACTCTCAGATAAGAACAGATATAATACAAATATGAGCTGGAATCATGTTGCAATAGGCAACTATGCCACATACTTGTACTAAACACTCATTTATTAGCAGATAGAGCAGCCATAGCCCGACAGCTTAATGGTTAACAGGTACTTAAAGGAAACAAGCCATATCATTTCTGACCTGGCCTTGAGGAGAAGGTGGCAATAATGTGTCTCCTCCACAGCTGTTCTTTAAATGGCTTATTACTTATTAAAATCCCATAGTCTCATGTTCGCTATTACAGCTGTCATATTAAATATGCATTCATAACCAGGCCGCATGAATCTCCCATGTCATCCTCTATGCTATTAAATACAGTCTGTCTAAGGCACCAAAGATTATTCCATATAACTATCCTCGATATATATTCTGTTACCATAGTTACCAACTCTGAAGGAAACCTTTTTAAGAGGACAGTATATGTGACACATGCCAGCCACCTCTGAAAATTTTCAACAGACACCAATGGCCGACCCTTTCTCCACTACTTATACAACTCCTCAACTGCACACTCATGTCTCATTCCTTCTTCATTATACGAGGCTGAAAACTACTCAGTGGGCAACCAGGAGACCAGGCTGTTATGTATGTGACCTTAAGTGTATTTCCTCCTATTACTCCATACAGTATATTCTCCCTATATCTCCTATTACTCCATATATCCTCCTATATCTCCTATTACTCCATATATCCTCCCTATATCTCCCCCTATTACTCCATATATCCTCCCTATATCTCCTCCTATTACTCCATATATCCTCCCTATATCTCCTCCTATTACTCCATATATCCTCCTATATCTCCTCCTATTACTCCATATATCCCCCTATATCTCCTCCTATTACTCCATATATCCTCCCTATATCTCCTCCTATTACTCCATATATCCTCCCTATATATCTCCTCCTATTACCCCATATATCCTCCCTATATCTCCTCCTATAACCCCATATATCCTCCCTATATCTCCTCCTATTACTCCATATATCCTCCCTATATCTCCTCCTATTACTCCATATATCCCCCTATATCTCCTCCTATTACTCCATATATCCTCCTATATCTCCTCCTATTACTCCATATATCCTCCCTATATCTCCCCCTATTACTCCATATATCCCTCTATATCTCCTCCTATTACTCCATATATCCTCCCTATATCTCCCCCTATTACTCCATATATCCTCCTATATCTCCTCCTATTACTCCATATATCCTCCTATATCTCCTCCTATTACTCCATATATCCTCCTATATCTCCTCCTATTACTCCATATATCCTCCTATATCTCCTCCTATTACTCCATATATCCTCCTATATCTCCTCCTATTACTCCATATATCCTCCTATATCTCCTCCTATTACTCCATATATCCTCCCTATATCTCCTCCTATTACTCCATATATCCTCCTATATCTCCTCCTATTACTCCATATATCCCCCTATATCTCCTCCTATTACTCCATATATCCTCCCTATATCTCCTCCTATTACTCCATATATCCTCCCTATATATCTCCTCCTATTACCCCATATATCCTCCCTATATCTCCTCCTATTACCCCATATATCCTCCCTATATCTCCTCCTATTACTCCATATATCCTCCCTATATCTCCTCCTATTACTCCATATATCCTCCTATATCTCCCCCTATTACTCCATATATCCCTCTATATCTCCTCCTATTACTCCATATATCCTCCCTATATCTCCCCCTATTACTCCATATATCCTCCTATATCTCCTCCTATTACTCCATATATCCTCCTATATCTCCCCCTATTACTCCATATATCCTCCCTATATCTCCTCCTATTACTCCATATATCCTCCCTATATCTCCTCCTATTACTCCATATATCCTCCCTATATCTCCTCCTATTACTCCATATATCCTCCCTATATCTCCTCCTATTACTCCATATATCCTCCTATATCTCCCCCTATTACTCCATATATCCCTCTATATCTCCTCCTATTACTCCATATATCCTCCCTATATCTCCCCCTATTACTCCATATATCCTCCTATATCTCCTCCTATTACTCCATATATCCTCCTATATCTCCTCCTATTACTCCATATATCCTCCTATATCTCCTCTTATTACTCCATATATCCTCCCTATATCTCCCCCTATTACTCCATATATCCTCCTATATCTCCTCCTATTACTCCATATATCCTCCTATATCTCCCCCTATTACTCCATATATCCTCCTATATCTCCTCCTATTACTCCATATATCCCCCTATATCTCCTCCTATTACTCCATATATCCTCCTATATCTCCTCCTATTACTCCATATATCCTCCTATATCTCCTCCTATTACTCCATATATCCTCCTATATCTCCCCCTATTACTCCATATATCCTCCTATATCTCCTCCTATTACTCCATATATCCCCCTATATCTCCTCCTATTACTCCATATATCCTCCTATATCTCCTCCTATTACTCCATATATCCCCCTATATCTCCCCCTATTACTCCCTATATCCTCCCTATATCTCCTATTACCCCATATATCCCCCCTATATCTCCTCCTATTACCCCATATATCCCCCTATATCTCCCCTATTACTCCATATATCCTTCCTATATCTCTTATTACCCCATATATCCTCCTATATCTCCTCCTATTACTCCATATATCCTCCTATATCTCCCCCTATTACTCCATATATCCCCCTATATCTCCCCCTATTACTCCATATATCCCCCTATATCTCCTCCTATTACTCCATATATCCTCCTATATCTCCTCCTATTACTCCATATATCCTCCTATATCTCCTCTTATTACTCCATATATCCTCCTATATCTCCTCCTATTACTCCATATATCCTCCTATATCTCCTCCTATTACTCCATATATCCTCCTATATCTCCTCCTATTACTCCATATATCCTCCTATATCTCCTCTTATTACTCCATATATCCTCCTATATCTCCTCCTATTACTCCATATATCCCCCTATATCTCCTCCTATTACTCCATATATCCTCCTATTACTCCATATATCCTCCTATATCTCCTCCTATTACGCCATATATCTCCCTATATCTCCTCCTATTACTCTATATATCCTCCCTATATCTCCCCCTATTACTCCATATATCCTCCTATATCTCCCCCTATTACTCCATATATCCTCCTATATCTCCTCCTATTACTCCATATATTGTCCTATATCTCCTCCTATTACTCCATATATCGTCCTATATCTCCTCCTATTACTCCATATATCCTCCTATATCTCCTCCTATTACTCCATATATCCTCCCTATATCTCCCCCTATTACTCCATATATCCTCCCTATATCTCCTCCTATTACTCCATATATCCCCTATATCTCCTCCTATTACCCCATATATCCTCCTATATCTCCTCCTATTACTCCATATATCCCCCTATATCTCCCCCTATTACTCCATATATCCTCCTATATCTCCCCCTATTACTCCATATATCCTCCTATATCTCCTCCTATTACCCCATATATCCTCCTATATCTCCTCCTATTACTCCATATATCCCCCTATATCTCCCCCTATTACTCCATATATCCCCCTATATCTCCCCCTATTACTCCATATATCCTCCTATATCTCCTCCTATTACTCCATATATCCCCCTATATCTCCCCCTATTACTCCATATATCCCCCTATATCTCCCCCTATTACTCCATATATCCTCCTATATCTCCTCCTATTACCCCATATATCCCCCTATATCTCCTCCTATTACTCCATATATCCTCCTATATCTCCTCCTATTACTTCATATATCCTCTTATATCTCCTCCTATTACTCCATATATCCTCCTATATCTCCCCCTATTACTCCATATATCCCCTATATCTCCTCCTATTACTCCATATATCCCCCTATATCTCCTCCTATTACTCCTTATATCCTCCCATATCTCCTCCTATTACTCCATATATCCTCCTATATCTCCTCCTATTACTCCATATATCCCCCTATATCTCCTCCTATTACTCCATATATCCTCCTATATCTCCTCCTATTACTCCATATATCCTCCTATATCTCCTCCTATTACTCCATATATCCTCCTATATCTCCCTATATCTCCTCCTATTACTCCATATATCCTCCTATATCTCCTCCTAGTACTCCATATATCCTCCTATATCTCCTCCTATTACTCCATATATCCTCCTATATCTCCTCCTATTACTCCATATATCCCCCTATATCTCCTCCTATTACTCCATATATCCCCCTATATCTCCTCCTATTACTCCATATATCCTCCTATATCTCCTCCTAGTACTCCATATATCCTCCTATATCTCCTCCTATTACTCCATATATCCTCCTATATCTCCTCCTATTACTCCATATATCCCCCTATATCTCCTCCTATTACTCCATATATCCTCCTATATCTCCTCCTATTACTCCATATATCCTCCTATATCTCCTCCTAGTACTCCATATATCCTCCTATATCTCCTCCTATTACTCCATATATCCTCCTATATCTCCTCCTAGTACTCCATATATCCTCCTATATCTCCTCCTATTACTCCATATATCCTCCTATATCTCCTCCTATTACTCCATATATCCTCCTATATCTCCTCCTATTACTCCATATATCCTCCTATATCTCCTCCTATTACTCCATATATCCTCCTATATCTCCCTATATCTCCTCCTATTACTCCATATATCCTCCTATATCTCCTCCTAGTACTCCATATATCCTCCTATATCTCCTCCTAGTACTCCATATATCCTCCTATATCTCCTCCTATTACTCCATATATCCTCCTATATCTCCTCCTATTACTCCATATATCCTCCCTATATCTCCTCCTATTACTCCATATATCCTCCCTATATCTCCTCCTATTACCCCATATATCCTCCCTATATCTCCTCCTATTACTCCATATATCCTCCCTATATCTCCTCCTATTACACCATATATATCTCCCTATATCTCCTCCTATTACCCCATATATCCCCCTATATCTCCCCCTATTACTCCATATATCCTCCCTATATCTCCCCCTATTACTCCATATATCCTCCTATATCTCCTCCTATTACTCCATATATCCCCTATATCTCCTCCTATTACCCCATATATCCTCCTATATCTCCTCCT
>NW_027508077.1:0-36731 GCF_051348905.1 Ranitomeya variabilis
TGTGGATTACTATTTTTGTACAATAAAATTGACTATTTAACGTGGATCCCATTGGTTTGCATATCCTTTTCTTTTTGTGTTTAGTGTGTAGCGTGTAGCTTAACCCTACACGCTACACGCTACACGCTACACTCTACACCCTACACGCTACACCCTACACTCTACACCGCACACTCTACACGCTACACTCTACACCCTACACGCTACACGCTACACTCTACACCCTACACGCTACACTCTACACTCTACACGCTACATGCTACACTCTACACCCTACACTCTACACGCTACACGCTACACGCTACACCCTACACTCTACACGCTACACGCTACACTCTACACGCTACACGCTACATGCTACACTCTACACTCTACACCCTACACCCTACACGCTACACGCTATACTCTACACCCTACACGCTACACTCTACACGCTACACGCTACACTCTACACTCTACACGCTACACGCTACACTCTACACCCTACACGCAACACGCTACACTCTATACCCTACATGCTACACTCTGCACGCTACACGCTACACTCTACACCCTACACGCTACACTCTACACCCTACACGCTACACGCTACACCCTACACGCTAAACGCTACAGCTTATACCCTACACTCTACACCGGACACCCTACACGCTACACTCTACACCCTACATGCTACACCCTACACCCTACACCCTACATGCTACACCCTACACTCTACACCCTACACCCTACACACTACACGCTACACCCTACACCCTACACGCTACACTCTACACGCTACACGCTACACTCTACACCCTACACGCAACACCCTACACGCTACACTCTACTCGCTACACTCTACACCCTACACGCTACACTCTACACCCTACTCTCTACACGCTACACGCTACACTCTATACCCTACACTCTACACGCTACACCCTACACCCTACACTCTACATGCTACACCCTACACCCTACACTCTACATGCTACACTCAACACCCTACACGCTACACCCTACACCCTACACCCTACACGCTACACGCTACACTCAACACCCTACACGCTACACCCTACACCCTACACCCTACACGCTACACGCTACACTCTACACTCTACCCCCTACATGCTACACCCTACACTCTACACCCTACACGCAACACGCTACACTCTACACCCTACACGCTACACTCTGCATTCTACACGCTACACCCTACACCCTGCACGCTACACTCTGCACGCTACACGCTACACTCTACACCATACACGCTACACCCTACACTCTACACCCTACACCCTACACGCTATACCCGACACCCTACACCCTACATGCTTCACCCTACACGCTACACTCTACACTCTACACCCTACACCCTACACGCTACATGCTACAACCTACACGCTACACTCTACACCCTACACTCTACACGCTACACACTACACGCTACACCCTACACGCTACACGCTACACCCTACACGCTACACGTTACACTCTACACCCTACACCCTACACGCTACACGCCACACCCTACACGCTACACGTTATACTCTACACCCTACACGCTACACTCTACACCCTGCACCCTACACGCTACACGCTACACCCTACATGCTACACGCTACACAATACACGCTACACGTTACACTCTACACCCTACACTCTACACCCTACACTCTACACGCTACACTCTACACCCTACACTCTACACGCTACACGCTACACCCTACACCCTACACGCTACAATCTACACCCTACACCCTACACGCTACACGCTACACCCTACACTCTACACCCTACACCCTACACGCTACACACTATACTCTACACCCTACACGCTACACCCTACACGCAACACGCTACACTCTACACCCTACACGCTACACTCTGCACGCTACACGCTACACCCTACACCCTACACGCTACACTCTACACGCTACACTCTACACCATACACGCTACACCCTACACTCTACACCCTACACGCTATACCCGACACCCTACACCCTGCATGCTTCACACTACACGCTACACTCTACACTATACACCCTACACCCTACACGCTACATGCTACACCCTACACGCTACACTCTACACACTACACGTTACACTCTACACCCTACACTCTGCACTCTACACCCTACACCCTACACGCTACACGCTACACTCTACACGCTACACGATACACGCTACACCCTACACACTACACCCTACACTCTACACCCTACACCCTACACGCTACACGCTACACCCTACACGCTACACCCTACACTCTACACCCTACACCCTACACGCTACACACTACACGCTACACACTACACCCTACACACTACACGTTACACTCTACACCCTACACTCTGCACTCTACACCCTACACCCTACACGCTACACGCTACACTCTACACGCTACACGATACACGCTACACCCTACACACTACACCCTACACTCTACACCCTACACCCTACACGCTACACGCTACACCCTACACGCTACACCCTACACTCTACACCCTACACCCTACACGCTACACGCTACACCCTACACGCTACACGTTACACTCTACACCCTACACCCTACACTCTACACCCTACACCCTACTCTCTACACGCTATATTCTACACCCTACACGCTACACTCTACACCCTACACGCTACACTCTACACCCTAGAAGCTACACTCTATACCCTACACTCTACACGCTACACCCTACACCCTACACTCTACATGCTACACCCTACACCCTACACCCTACACTCTACATGCTACACGCTACACGCTACATGCTACACGCTACACCCTACACGCTACACACTACACACTACACGCTACACCCTACACCCTACACGCTACACGCTACACTCTACACCCTACACGCTACACCCTACACCCTACACGCTACACGCTACACGCTACACGCTACACCCTACACGCTACACCCTACACTCTACACCCTACACCCTACACACTACACGCTACTCACTACACTCTACACCCTACACGCTACACGCTACACTCTACACCCTACAAGCTACACGCTACACCCTATACTCTACACCCTACACCGTACACGCTACACGCTACACTCTACACGCTACACCCTTCACTCTACACCCTACACCCTACATGCTACACTCTACACCCTACACGGTACACCCTACAATCTACACGCTACATGCTACACTCTACGCTCTACACCCTACACCCTACACGCTACATGCTACACTCTACACCCTACACGCTACACTCTACACCCTACACGCTACATGCTACACTCTACACCATACACCCTACACGCTACATGCTACACGCTACACTCTACACCCTACACGCTACACGCTAGGGTGTAGAGTGTAATATGTAGCGTGTAGTTTGTAGCGTTTAGCTTGTAGGGTGTAGCGTGTAGCGTGTAGGGTGTAGAGTGTAGTGTGTAGCGTGTAGCATGTAGGGTGTAGGGTGTAGAGTGTAGAGTGTAGGATGTAGAGTGTAGGGTTTAGAGTGTAATGTGTAGCATGTAGGGTGTAGCGTGTAGCATGTAGGGTGTAGGGTGTGGAGTGTAGGGTGTAGCGTGTAGGGTGTAGAGTGTAGCGTGTAGCGTGTAGAGTGTAGGGTGTAGCGTGTAGGGTGTAGCGTGTAGCGTGCAGGGTGTAGAGTGTAGCGTATAGCGTGTAGGGTGTAGGGTGTAGAGTGTAGAGTGTAGCGTGTAGCGTGCAGAGTGTAGCATGCAGGGTGTAGGGTGTAGCGTGTAGAATGCAGAGTGTAGCGTGTAGGGTGTAGAGTGTAGCGTGTAGGGTGTAGAGTATAGCGTGTAGCGTGTAGGGTGTAGGGTGTAGAGTGTAGAGTGTAGCGTGTAGCATGCAGAGTGTAGCATGCAGGGTGTAGGGTGTAGCGTGTAGAATGCAGAGTGTAGCGTGTAGGGTGTAGAGTGTAGCGTGTTGCGTGTAGGGTGTAGAGTGTAGCGTGTAGCGTGTAGAGTGTAGCGTGTAGCGTGTAGCGTGTAGAGTGTAGCGTGTAGGGTGTATAGCGTGTAGAGTGTAGGGTGTAGAGTGTAGAGTGTAGCGTGTAGCGTGTAGAGTGTAGCGTGTAGCGTGTAGCGTGTAGAGTGTAGGGTGTAGCGTGTAGGGTGTAGAGTGTCGGGTGTAGCGTGTAGGGTGTAGGGTGTAGAGTGTAGGGTGTAGCGTGTATGGTGTAGAGTGTAGCGTGTAGCGTGCAGAGTATAGCGTGTAGGGTGTAGCGTGTAGCGTGCAGAGTGTAGCGTGTAGGGTGTAGAGTGTAGCGTGTTGCGTGTAGGGTGTAGAGTGTAGCGTGTAGCGTGTAGAGTGTAGAGTGTAGCGTGTAGAGTGTAGCGTGTAGGGTGTAGAGTATAGCGTGTAGCGTGTAGGGTGTAGGGTGTAGAGTGTAGAGTGTAGCATGTAGCGTGTAGCGTGTAGAGTGTAGCGTGTAGCGTGTAGAGTGTAGGGTGTAGCGTGTAGCGTGTAGCGTGTAGAGTGTAGGGTGTAGAGTGTAGCGTGTAGCGTGTAGGGTGTAGGGTGTAGAGTGTAGCGTGTAGCGTGTAGAGTGTACGGTGTAGAGTGTAGGGTGTAGCGTGTAGGGTGTACACCCTACACGCTACATGCTACACTCTACACCCTACACGCTACACTCAACACCCTACACGCTACATGCTACACTCTACACCATACACCCTACACGCTACATGCTACACGCTACACTCTACACCCTACACGCTATACGCTAGGGTGTAGAGTGTAATATGTAGCGTGTAATTTGTAGCGTTTAGCTTGTAGGGTGTAGCGTGTAGCGTGTAGGGTGTAGAGTGTAGTGTGTAGCGTGTAGCATGTAGGGAGTAGGGTGTAGAGTGTAGAGTGTAGCGTGTAGGGTGTAGAGTGTAGGGTGTAGGATGTAGAGTGTAGGGTTTAGAGTGTAATGTGTAGCGTGTAGGGTGTAGCGTGTAGCATGTAGGGTGTAGGGTGTGGAGTGTAGGGTGTAGCGTGTAGGGTGTAGAGTGTAGCGTGTAGCGTGTAGAGTGTAGGGTGTAGCGTGTAGGGTGTAGAGTGTAGCGTGTAGGGTGTAGCGTGTAGCGTGCAGGGTGTAGAGTGTAGCGTATAGCGTGTAGGGTGTAGGGTGTAGAGTGTAGAGTGTAGCGTGTAGCGTGCAGAGTGTAGCATGCAGGGTGTAGGGTGTAGCGTGTAGAATGCAGAGTGTAGCGTGTAGGGTGTAGAGTGTAGCGTGTAGGGTGTAGAGTATAGCGTGTAGCGTGTAGGGTGTAGGGTGTAGAGTGTAGAGTGTAGCGTGTAGCATGCAGAGTGTAGCATGCAGGGTGTAGGGTGTAGCGTGTAGAATGCAGAGTGTAGCGTGTAGGGTGTAGAGTGTAGCGTGTTGCGTGTAGGGTGTAGAGTGTAGCGTGTAGCGTGTAGAGTGTAGCGTGTAGCGTGTAGCGTGTAGAGTGTAGCGTGTAGGGTGTATAGCGTGTAGCGTGTAGGGTGTAGGGTGTAGAGTGTAGAGTGTAGCGTGTAGCGTGTAGAGTGTAGCGTGTAGCGTGTAGCGTGTAGAGTGTAGGGTGTAGCGTGTAGGGTGTAGAGTGTAGGGTGTAGCGAGTAGGGTGTAGCGTGTAGCGTGTAGCGTGTAGCGTGTAGGGTGTAGGGTGTAGGGTGTAGCGTGTAGGGTGTAGAGTGTAGCGTGTAGGGTGTAGGCTGTAGGGTGTAGCGTGTAGTGTGTAGAGTGTAGCGTGTAGCGTGTAGGGTGTAGCGTGTAGCATGTATCGTGTAGCGTGTAGCATGTAGAGTGTAGGGTGTAGGCTGTAGGGTGTAGCATGTAGAGTGTAGAGTGTAGGCTGTAGCGTGTAGAGTGTAGGGTATAGAGTGTAGCGTGTAGAGAGTAGGGTGTAGAGTGTAGAGTGTAGCGTGTAGGGTGTAGAGTGTAGCGTGTAGAGCGTATTGTGTAGAATGTAGAGTGTAGCATGTAGCGTGTAGAGTGTAGGGTGTAGAGTGTAGCGTGTAGAGTGTAGCGTGTAGGGTGTAGCGTGTCGGGTGTAGGGTGTAGGGTGTAGCGTGTAGTTTGTAGGGTGTAGGGTGTAGGGTGTTGCGTGTAGGGTGTAGAGTGTAGCGTGTAGCGTGTAGAGTGTAGCGTGTAGGGTGTAGGGTGTAGCGTGTAGTGTGTAGGGTGTAGGTTGTAGAGTGTAGGGTGTAGCATGTAGGGTGTAGGGTGTAGGGTGTAGCATGTAGGGTGTAGAGTGTAGCGTGTAGGGTGTACGGTGTAGAGTGTAGGGTATAAGCTGTAGCGTTTAGCGTGTAGGGTGTAGCGTGTAGCGTGTAGGGTGTAGAGTGTAGCGTGTAGGGTGTAGAGTATAGCATGTAGAGAGTAGGGTGTAGGGTGTAGGGTGTAGAGTGTAACGTGTAGCGTGTAGGGTGTAGCGTGTAGCGTGTAGGGTGTAGAGTGTAGGGTGAAGGGTGTAGCGTGTAGCGTGTAGCGTGTAGGGTGTAGCATGTAGCGTGTAGGGTGTAGGGTATAGAGTGTAGAGTGTAGCGTGTAGGGTGAAGCATGTAGGGTGTAGGGTGTCGGGTGTAGCGTGTAGGGTGTAGGGTGTAGAGCGTAGGGTGTAGCGTGTATGGTGTAGAGTGTAGCGTGTAGCGTGCAGAGTATAGCGTGTAGGGTGTAGCGTGTAGCGTGCAGAGTGTAGCGTGTAGGGTGTAGAGTGTAGCGTGTTGCGTGTAGGGTGTAGAGTGTAGCGTGTAGCTTGTAGAGTGTAGAGTGTAGCATGTAGCGTGTAGAGTGTAGCGTGTAGGGTGTAGAGTATAGCGTGTAGCGTGTAGGGTGTAGGGTGTAGAGTGTAGAGTGTAGCATGTAGCGTGTAGCGTGTAGAGTGTAGCGTGTAGCGTGTAGAGTGTAGGGTGTAGCGTGTAGCGTGTAGCGTGTAGAGTGTAGGGTGTAGCGTGTAGCGTGTAGGGTGTAGGGTGTAGAGTGTAGCGTGTAGCGTGTAGAGTGTACGGTGTAGAGTGTAGGGTGTAGCGTGTAGGGTGTAGAGTGTAGCGTGTAGCGTGTAGCGTGTAGGGTTAAGTTACACGCTACACACTAAACACAAAAAGAAAAGGATATGCAAACCAATGGGATCCACGTTAAATAGTCAATTTTATTGTACAAAAATAGCAATCCACAAACAGAACCAGGCAAATCATACATTTAAAAACATTTAAAACACTAGTATGGCTGAATAGGCCATAAGTAATTTTACCCGAGGGAATGAAGGAAGCTAATACTTTACAGCATATGTGAGACAGGAGAAATAACCAGAGAGAAAAAATTGCTAGGTATGCGGGTACACCAATCTTGGTCAAATCTACATATAAGAAGCCTATTGTTTACTGCCAACTGTGACCCCCTGAGTACTATGACAGGAAACATATACTCCAGCCTAGTATCTGGAAGAAATACATCATGGATCCTATTTTGTTCAACACAGCATGCGTGCGCACAGTTGGTAAGCATATGAAAGCAGACCCCTATAGAAAGGTAATCAGGGAAATAGATATGCTGCAGTACTACAAAATCCTAGTTATTTGGATAAATGTATGCATACAGACGCCTTGTGGAAATAGAAAGAATCAGGATCCATTGTCCTAAGGCTTGGAAAAATGCCAGGCCATGCATGAAGTAAATAGGTGTAATTCCATAGCAGTCCTGTCCCTCGGGAAAAAAACAAAGGAAGCCCTGAACCCCACGCGTATCGACGCTACTCAAGCGTCTTCATCAGAGGAAAAAGTGACACCCTACACGCTACACTCTACACCCTACACAATACACGCTGCTTGCTACACCCTACATGCTACACTCTACACGCTACACGCTAAACCCTACACGGTACACCCTACACCCTACACCCTACACGCTACACGCTACACCCTACACCCTACACCCTACACGCTACAATCTACACGCTACACGCTACACACTATACGCTACACGCTACACGCTACACTCTACACCCTACACGCTACACTCTACACCCTACACGCTACACCCTACACTCTACACGCTACATGCTACACTCTACACCCTACACAATACACGCTACTTGCTACACCCTACATGCTACACTCTACACGCTACACGCTACACGCTACACCCTACACGGTACACCCTACACCCTACACCCTACACGCTACAATCTACACGCTACACGCTACACACTATACGCTACACGCTAGACGCTACACTCTACACGCTACACGATACACGCTACACCCTACACGCTACACACTACACTCTACACCCTACAACCTACTCGCTACACGCTACACGCTACACGCTACACCCTACACGCTACACCCTACACTCTACACCCTACACCCTACACGCTACACGCTACACGCTACACCCTACACGCTACACCCTACACTCTACACCCTACACGCTACACCCTACACGCTACACGTTACACTCTACACCCTACACCCTACACTCTACACCCTACACCCTACTCTCTACACTCTACACTCTACACCCTACACGCTACACTCTACACCCTACACCCTACACGCTGCACGCTACACTCTACACGCTAAACGCTACAGCTTATACCCTACACTCTACACCGTACACCCTACATGCTACACTCTACACCCTACACGCTACACCCTACACCCTACACCCTACATGCTACACCCTACACTCTACACCCTACACCTTACACGCTACACCCTACACCCTACACTGTACACCCTACACCCTACACGCTACACGCTACACTCTACACGCTACACCCTACACTCTACACCCTACACCCTACACTCTACACCCTACACGCTACATGCTACACTCTACACCCTAGACGCTACACTCTATACCCTACACTCTACACGCTACACCCTACACCCTACACTCTACATGCTACACCCTACACCCTACACCCTACACTCTACATGCTACACGCTACACGCTACATGCTACACGCTACACCCTACACGCTACACGCTACACACTACACGCTACACCCTACACCCTACACCCTACACGCTACACGCTACACTCTACACCCTACACGCTACACCCTACACCCTACACCCTACACGCTACACGCTACACTCTACACCCTACACGCTACACCCTACACTCTACACCCTACACGCTACACCCTACACTCTACACCCTACACGCTATACGCTACACTCTACACCCTGCACGCTACACGCTACACCCTACACGCTACACTCTACACCCTACACCCTACACGCTACACGCTACACTCTACACCCTACACGCTACACCCTACACTCCACACCCTACACCCTACATGCTACACGCTACACCCTACACGCTACACATTACACTCTAAACCCTACACTCTACATCCTACACCCTACACTCTACACCCTACACGCTACACTCTACACCCTACACCCTACATGCTACACGCTACACGCTACACTCTACACCCTACACGCTACACGCTACACCCTACTAGCTAAACGCTACAAACTACACGCTACATATTACACTCTACACCCTAGCGTGTAGCGTGTAGGGTGTAGAGTGTAGCGTGTAGGGTGTAGAGTGTAGCGTGTAGGGTGTAGAGTGTAGCATGTAGCGTGTAGGGTGTAGGGTGTAAAGTGTAGAGTGTAGCATGTAGCGTGTAGATTGTAGGGTGTACCGTGTAGGGTGTAGAGTGTAGCATGTAGGGTGTAGGGTGTAGAGTGAAGGGTGTAGCGTGTAGAGTGTAGCGTGTAGCGTGTACGGTGTAGGGTGTAGAGTGTAGGGTGTAGCGTGTAGCGTGTAGCTTGTAGGGTGTAGAGTGTAGCGTGTAGGCTGTAGCGTGTAGGGTGTAGCATGTATCGTGTAGGGTGTAGAGTGTAGCATGTAGCGTGTAGAGTGTAGGGTGTAGCGTGTAGGGTGTAGAGTGTAGCGTGTTGGGTGTAGAGTGTAGCGTGTAGCGTGTAGCGTGTGTAGGGTGTAGGGTGTAGAGTGTAGCGTGTAGCGTGTAGGGTGTAGAGTGTAGGGTGCAGGGTGTAGAGTGTAGCGTGTAGGGTGTAGCGTGTAGGGTTTAGGGTGTAGGGTGTAGAGTGTAGGGTGTTGCGTGTAGGGTGTAGAGTGTAAGCGTGTAGGGTGTAGCGTGTAGCGTGTAGCGTGTAGGGTGGAGAGTGTAGAGTGTAGGGTGTAGCGTGTAGGGTGTAGAGTGTAGCGTGTAGGGTGTAGAGTGTAGCGTGTAGCGTGCAGGGTGTAGAGTGTAGCGTATAGCGTGTAGGGTGTAGGATGTAGAGTGTAGCGTGTAGGGTGTAGGGTGTAGAGTGTAGAGTGTAGCATGTAGCGTGTAGCGTGTAGAGTGTAGCGTGTAGCGTGTAGAGTGTAGGGTGTAGCGTGTAGCGTGTAGCGTGTAGAGTGTAGGGTGTAGCGTGTAGCGTGTAGGGTGTAGGGTGTAGAGTGTAGCGTGTAGCGTGTAGAGTGTACGGTGTAGAGTGTAGGGTGTAGCGTGTAGGGTGTAGAGTGTAGCGTGTAGCGTGTAGCGTGTAGGGTTAAAGTTACACGCTACACACTAAACACAAAAAGAAAAGGATATGCAAACCAATGGGATCCACGTTAAATAGTCAATTTTATTGTACAAAAATAGCAATCCACAAACAGAACCAGGCAAATCATACATTTAAAAACATTTAAAACACTAGTATGGCTGAATAGGCCATAAGTAATTTTACCCGAGGGAATGAAGGAAGCTAATACTTTACAGCATATGTGAGACAGGAGAAATAACCAGAGAGAAAAAATTGCTAGGTATGCGGGTACACCAATCTTGGTCAAATCTACATATAAGAAGCCTATTGTTTACTGCCAACTGTGACCCCCTGAGTACTATGACAGGAAACATATACTCCAGCCTAGTATCTGGAAGAAATACATCATGGATCCTATTTTGTTCAACACAGCATGCGTGCGCACAGTTGGTAAGCATATGAAAGCAGACCCCTATAGAAAGGTAATCAGGGAAATAGATATGCTGCAGTACTACAAAATCCTAGTTATTTGGATAAATGTATGCATACAGACGCCTTGTGGAAATAGAAAGAATCAGGATCCATTGTCCTAAGGCTTGGAAAAATGCCAGGCCATGCATGAAGTAAATAGGTGTAATTCCATAGCAGTCCTGTCCCTCGGGAAAAAAACAAAGGAAGCCCTGAACCCCACGCGTATCGACGCTACTCAAGCGTCTTCATCAGAGGAAAAAGTGACACCCTACACGCTACACTCTACACCCTACACAATACACGCTGCTTGCTACACCCTACATGCTACACTCTACACGCTACACGCTAAACCCTACACGGTACACCCTACACCCTACACCCTACACGCTACACGCTACACCCTACACCCTACACCCTACACGCTACAATCTACACGCTACACGCTACACACTATACGCTACACGCTACACGCTACACTCTACACCCTACACGCTACACTCTACACCCTACACGCTACACCCTACACTCTACACGCTACATGCTACACTCTACACCCTACACAATACACGCTACTTGCTACACCCTACATGCTACACTCTACACGCTACACGCTACACGCTACACCCTACACGGTACACCCTACACCCTACACCCTACACGCTACAATCTACACGCTACACGCTACACACTATACGCTACACGCTAGACGCTACACTCTACACGCTACACGATACACGCTACACCCTACACGCTACACACTACACTCTACACCCTACAACCTACTCGCTACACGCTACACGCTACACGCTACACCCTACACGCTACACCCTACACTCTACACCCTACACCCTACACGCTACACGCTACACGCTACACCCTACACGCTACACCCTACACTCTACACCCTACACGCTACACCCTACACGCTACACGTTACACTCTACACCCTACACCCTACACTCTACACCCTACACCCTACTCTCTACACTCTACACTCTACACCCTACACGCTACACTCTACACCCTACACCCTACACGCTGCACGCTACACTCTACACGCTAAACGCTACAGCTTATACCCTACACTCTACACCGTACACCCTACATGCTACACTCTACACCCTACACGCTACACCCTACACCCTACACCCTACATGCTACACCCTACACTCTACACCCTACACCTTACACGCTACACCCTACACCCTACACTGTACACCCTACACCCTACACGCTACACGCTACACTCTACACGCTACACCCTACACTCTACACCCTACACCCTACACTCTACACCCTACACGCTACATGCTACACTCTACACCCTAGACGCTACACTCTATACCCTACACTCTACACGCTACACCCTACACCCTACACTCTACATGCTACACCCTACACCCTACACCCTACACTCTACATGCTACACGCTACACGCTACATGCTACACGCTACACCCTACACGCTACACGCTACACACTACACGCTACACCCTACACCCTACACCCTACACGCTACACGCTACACTCTACACCCTACACGCTACACCCTACACCCTACACCCTACACGCTACACGCTACACTCTACACCCTACACGCTACACCCTACACTCTACACCCTACACGCTACACCCTACACTCTACACCCTACACGCTATACGCTACACTCTACACCCTGCACGCTACACGCTACACCCTACACGCTACACTCTACACCCTACACCCTACACGCTACACGCTACACTCTACACCCTACACGCTACACCCTACACTCCACACCCTACACCCTACATGCTACACGCTACACCCTACACGCTACACATTACACTCTAAACCCTACACTCTACATCCTACACCCTACACTCTACACCCTACACGCTACACTCTACACCCTACACCCTACATGCTACACGCTACACGCTACACTCTACACCCTACACGCTACACGCTACACCCTACTAGCTAAACGCTACAAACTACACGCTACATATTACACTCTACACCCTAGCGTGTAGCGTGTAGGGTGTAGAGTGTAGCGTGTAGGGTGTAGAGTGTAGCGTGTAGGGTGTAGAGTGTAGCATGTAGCGTGTAGGGTGTAGGGTGTAGAGTGTAGAGTGTAGCATGTAGCGTGTAGATTGTAGGGTGTACCGTGTAGGGTGTAGAGTGTAGCATGTAGGGTGTAGGGTGTAGAGTGAAGGGTGTAGCGTGTAGAGTGTAGCGTGTAGCGTGTACGGTGTAGGGTGTAGAGTGTAGGGTGTAGCGTGTAGCGTGTAGCTTGTAGGGTGTAGAGTGTAGCGTGTAGGCTGTAGCGTGTAGGGTGTAGCATGTATCGTGTAGGGTGTAGAGTGTAGCATGTAGCGTGTAGAGTGTAGGGTGTAGCGTGTAGGGTGTAGAGTGTAGCGTGTAGGGTGTAGAGTGTAGCGTGTAGCGTGTAGCGTGTGTAGGGTGTAGGGTGTAGAGTGTAGCGTGTAGGGTGTAGCGTGTAGGGTTTAGGGTGTAGGGTGTAGAGTGTAGGGTGTTGCGTGTAGGGTGTAGAGTGTAAGCGTGTAGGGTGTAGCGTGTAGCGTGTAGCGTGTAGGGTGGAGAGTGTAGAGTGTAGGGTGTAGCGTGTAGGGTGTAGAGTGTAGCGTGTAGGGTGTAGAGTGTAGCGTGTAGCGTGCAGGGTGTAGAGTGTAGCGTATAGCGTGTAGGGTGTAGGATGTAGAGTGTAGCGTGTAGGGTGTAGGGTGTAGAGTGTAGAGTGTAGCATGTAGCGTGTAGCGTGTAGAGTGTAGCGTGTAGCGTGTAGAGTGTAGGGTGTAGCGTGTAGCGTGTAGCGTGTAGAGTGTAGGGTGTAGCGTGTAGCGTGTAGGGTGTAGGGTGTAGAGTGTAGCGTGTAGCGTGTAGAGTGTACGGTGTAGAGTGTAGGGTGTAGCGTGTAGGGTGTAGAGTGTAGCGTGTAGCGTGTAGCGTGTAGGGTTAAAGTTACACGCTACACACTAAACACAAAAAGAAAAGGATATGCAAACCAATGGGATCCACGTTAAATAGTCAATTTTATTGTACAAAAATAGCAATCCACAAACAGAACCAGGCAAATCATACATTTAAAAACATTTAAAACACTAGTATGGCTGAATAGGCCATAAGTAATTTTACCCGAGGGAATGAAGGAAGCTAATACTTTACAGCATATGTGAGACAGGAGAAATAACCAGAGAGAAAAAATTGCTAGGTATGCGGGTACACCAATCTTGGTCAAATCTACATATAAGAAGCCTATTGTTTACTGCCAACTGTGACCCCCTGAGTACTATGACAGGAAACATATACTCCAGCCTAGTATCTGGAAGAAATACATCATGGATCCTATTTTGTTCAACACAGCATGCGTGCGCACAGTTGGTAAGCATATGAAAGCAGACCCCTATAGAAAGGTAATCAGGGAAATAGATATGCTGCAGTACTACAAAATCCTAGTTATTTGGATAAATGTATGCATACAGACGCCTTGTGGAAATAGAAAGAATCAGGATCCATTGTCCTAAGGCTTGGAAAAATGCCAGGCCATGCATGAAGTAAATAGGTGTAATTCCATAGCAGTCCTGTCCCTCGGGAAAAAAACAAAGGAAGCCCTGAACCCCACGCGTATCGACGCTACTCAAGCGTCTTCATCAGAGGAAAAAGTGACACCCTACACGCTACACTCTACACCCTACACAATACACGCTGCTTGCTACACCCTACATGCTACACTCTACACGCTACACGCTAAACCCTACACGGTACACCCTACACCCTACACCCTACACGCTACACGCTACACCCTACACCCTACACCCTACACGCTACAATCTACACGCTACACGCTACACACTATACGCTACACGCTACACGCTACACTCTACACCCTACACGCTACACTCTACACCCTACACGCTACACCCTACACTCTACACGCTACATGCTACACTCTACACCCTACACAATACACGCTACTTGCTACACCCTACATGCTACACTCTACACGCTACACGCTACACGCTACACCCTACACGGTACACCCTACACCCTACACCCTACACGCTACAATCTACACGCTACACGCTACACACTATACGCTACACGCTAGACGCTACACTCTACACGCTACACGATACACGCTACACCCTACACGCTACACCCTACACCCTACATGCTACACTCTACACCCTACACCCTACTCTACATGATACTCGCTACACGGTACATGATACACGCTACACCCTACACGCTACACGCTACACCCTACACGCTATACGCTACAAGCCACACTCTACACCCTACACGCTACACCCTACACCCTACTCCCTACACTCTACACGCTACACGCTACACCCTACACCCTACACTGTACACCCTACACCCTACATGCTACACCCTACACTCTACACCCTACACCCTACATGCTACACTCTACACCCTACACCCTACTCTACATGCTACACGCTACACGGTACATGATACACGCTACACCCTACACGCTACACGCTACACCCTACACGCTACACGCTACACTCCACACCCTACACGCTACACCCTACACCCTACTCCCTACACTCTACACGCTACACGCTACACCCTACACCCTACACTGTACACCCTACACCCTACATGCTACACACTACACTCTGCTCCCTACTCTCTACACGCTACACTCTATACCCTACACTCTACACGCTACGCGCTACACGCTACACACTACACTCTACACCCTACACGCTACACTCTACATCCTACACCCTACACGCTATACGCTACACTCTACACCCTGCACGCTACACGCTACACTCTACACCCTACACGCTACACCCTACACTCTACACTCTCCACCCTACACGCTACACTCTACACGCTACACCCTACACGCTACACTCCACACCCTACACGCAACACCCTATACTCTACACCCTACACCCTAAACCCTACACGCTACACCCTACACGCTACACTCTACACCCTACACCCTACACCCTACACGCTACACGCTACACTCTACACCCTACACCCTACACACGCTACACGCTACACTCTACACCCTACACGCTGCACTCTACACCCTACATGCTAAACCCTACACCCTACACACGCTACACGCTACATGCTACACTCTACACCCTACACCCTACATGATACATGCTACACCCTACACGCTACAGCCTATACGCTACACGCTACACTCTACACCCTACAAGCTACACGCTACACGCTACACCCTACACTCTACACCCTACACCGTACACGCTACACGCTACACTCTACACGCTACACTCTTCACTCTACACCCTACACCCTACATGCTACACTCTACACCCTACACGGTACACCCTACAATCTACACGCTACATGCTACACTCTACACTCTACACCCTACACCCTACACGCTACATGCTACACTCTACACCCTACACGCTACACTCTACACCCTACACGCTACACTCTACACCCTACACGCTACACGCTAGGGTGTAGAGTGTAATATGTAGCGTGTAGTTTGTAGCGTTTAGCTAGTAGGGTGTAGCGTGTAGCGTGTAGGGTGTAGAGTGTAGCGTGTAGCGTGTAGCATGTAGGGTGTAGGGTGTAGAGTGTAGCGTGTAGGGTGTAGAGTGTAGGGTGTAGGATGTAGAGTGTAGGGTTTAGAGTGTAATGTGTAGCGTGCAGGGTGTAGCGTGTAGCATGTAGGGTGTAGGGTGTGGAGTGTAGGGTGTAGCGTGTAGGGTGTAGAGTGTAGCGTGTAGCGTGTAGGGTGTAGGGTGTAGAGTGTAGGGTGTAGCGTGTAGGGTGTAGAGTGTAGCGTGTAGGGTGTAGCGTGTAGCGTGCAGGGTGTAGAGTGTAGCGTATAGCGTGTAGGGTGTAGAGTGTAGGGTGTAGCGTGTAGGGTGTAGGGTGTAGGGTGTAGCGTGTAGGGTGTAGAGTGTAGCGTGTAGCGTGTAGGGTGTAGGGTGTAGGGTGTAGCGTGTAGTGTGTAGCGTGTAGCGTGTAGGGTGTAGCGTGTAGCATGTAGCGTGTAGCGTGTAGCATGTAGAGTGTAGGGTGTAGAGTGTAGGGTGTAGGGTGTAGCGTGTAGAGTGTAGGGTATAGAGTGTAGCGTCTAGGGTGTAGAGTGTAGCATGTAGCGTGTAGGGTGTAGAGTGTAGGGTGTAGGGTGTAGAGTGTAGGGTGTAGCGTGTAGAGTGTAGCGTGTAGCGTGTAGGGTGTAGGGTGTACAGTGTAGGGTGTAGGGTGTAGCGTGTAGAGTGTAGTGTGTGGCGTGCAGGGCGTAGGGTGTAGCGTGTAGGGTGTAGGGTGTAGAGTGTAGGGTGTAGCATGTAGGGTGTAGGGTGTAGGGTGTAGCGTGTAGGGTGTAGAGTGTAGCATGTAGGGTGTACGGTGTAGAGTGTAGGGTATAAGCTGTAGCGTTTAGCGTGTAGAGTGTAGCGTGCAGCGTGTAGGGTGTAGGGTGTAGAGTGTAGCGTGTAGAGTGTAGAGTGTAGAGTGTAGAGAGTAGGGTGTAGGGTGTAGAGTGTAGGGTGTAGGGTGTAGAGTGTAACGTGTAGCGTGTAGGGTGTAGCGTGTAGGGTGTAGAGTGTAGGGTGTAGCGTGTAGGGTGTAGCGTGTAGCGTGTAGCGTGTAGGGTGTAGGGTGTAGAGTGTAGGGTGTAGCGTGTAGGGTGTAGCGTGTATCGTGTAGCGTGTAGCGAGTAGGTTGTAGGGTGTAGAGTGTAGGGTGTAGCGTGTAGGGTGTAGCGTGTATCGTGTAGCGTGTAGAGTGTAGCGTCTAGCGTGTAGCGTATAGTGTGTAGCGTGTAGCGTGTAGATTGTAGCGTGTAGGGTGTAGGGTGTAGGGTGTACCGTGTAGGGTGTAGCGTGTAGCGTGTAGCGTGTAGAGTGTAGCATGTAGGGTGTAGCAAGTAGCGTGTATTGTGTAGGGTGTAGAGTGTAGCATGTAGCGTGTAGAGTGTAGGGTGTAGCGTGTAGGGTGTAGAGTGTAGCGTGTAGGGTGTAGAGTGTAGCGTGTAGCGTGTAGCGTATAGTGTGTAGCGTGTAGCGTGTAGATTGTAGCGTGTAGGGTGTAGGGTGTAGCGTGTAGCGTGTAGGGTGTAGGGTGTAGGGTGTACCGTGTAGGGTTTAGCGTGTAGCGTGTAGAGTGTAGCATGTAGGGTGTAGCAAGCAGCGTGTATTGTGTAGGGTGTAGAGTGTAGCGTGTAGGGTGTCACTTTTTCCTCTGATGAAGACGCTTGAGTAGCGTCGATACGCGTGGGGTTCAGGGCTTCCTTTGTTTTGTTCCCGAGGGACAGGACTGCTATGGAATTACACCTATTTACTTCATGCATGGCCTGGCATTTTTCCAAGCCTTAGGACAATGGATCCTGATTCTTTCTATTTCCACAAGGCGTCTGTATGCATACATTTATCCAAATAACTAGGATTTTGTAGTACTGCAGCATATCTATTTCCCTGATTACCTTTCTATAGGGGTCTGCTTTCATTTGCTTACCAACTGTGCGCACGCATGCTGTGTTGAACAAAATAGGATCCATGATGTATTTCTTCCAGATACTAGGCTGGAGTATATGTTTCCTGTCATAGTACTCAGGGGGTCACAGTTGGCAGTAAACAATATGTAGATTTGACCAAAATTGGTGTACCCGCATACCTAGCAATTTTTTCTCTCTGGTTATTTCTCCTGTCTCACATAGTAACATAGTAACATAGTAACATAGTTAGTAAGGCCGAAAAAAGACATTTGTCCATCCAGTTCAGCCTATATTCCATCATAATAAATCCCCAGATCTACGTCCTTCTACAGAACCTAATAATTGTATGATACAATATTGTTCTGCTCCAGGAAGACATCCAGGCCTCTCTTGAACCCCTCGACTGAGTTCGCCATCACCACCTCCTCAGGCAAGCAATTCCAGATTCTCACTGCCCTAACAGTAAAGAATCCTCTTCTATGTTGGTGGAAAAACCTTCTCTCCTCCAGACGCAAAGAATGCCCCCTTGTGCCCGTCACCTTCCTTGGTATAAACAGATCCTCAGCGAGATATTTGTATTGTCCCCTTATATACTTATACATGGTTATTAGATCGCCCCTCAGTCGTCTTTTTTCTAGACTAAATAATCCTAATTTCGCTAATCTATCTGGGTATTGTAGTTCTCCCATCCCCTTTATTAATTTTGTTGCCCTCCTTTGTACTCTCTCTAGTTCCATTATATCCTTCCTGAGCACCGGTGCCCAAAACTGGACACAGTACTCCATGTGCGGTCTAACTAGGGATTGGTACAGAGGCAGTATAATGCTCTCATCATGTGTATCCAGACCTCTTTTAATGCACCCCATGATCCTGTTTGCCTTGGCAGCTGCTGCCTGGCACTGGCTGCTCCAGGTAAGTTTATCATTAACTAGGATCCCCAAGTCCTTCTCCATGTGAGATTTACCCAGTGGTTTCCCGTTCAGTGTGTAATGGTGATATTGATTCCTTCTTCCCATGTGTATAACCTTACATTTATCATTGTTAAACCTCATCTGCCACCTTTCAGCCCAAGTTTCCAACTTATCCAGATCCATCTGTAGCAGAATACTATCTTCTCTTGTATTAACTGCTTTACATAGTTTTGTATCATCTGCAAATATCAATATTTTACTGTGTAAACCTTCTACCAGATCATTAATGAATATGTTGAAGAGAACAGGTCCCAATACCGACCCCTGCGGTACCCCACTGGTCACAGCGACCCAGTTAGAGACTATACCATTTATAACCACCCTCTGCTTTCTATCACTAAGCCAGTTACTAACCCATTTACACACATTTTCCCCCAGACCAAGCATTCTCATTTTGTGTACCAACCTCTTGTGCGGTACGGTATCAAACGCTTTGGAAAAATCGAGATATACCACGTCCAATGACTCACCGTGGTCCAGCCTATAGCTTACCTCTTCATAAAAACTGATTAGATTGGTTTGACAGGAGCGATTTCTCATAAACCCATGCTGATATGGAGTTAAACAGTTATTCTCATTGAGATAATCCAGAATAACATCCTTCAGAAACCCTTCAAATATTTTACCAACAGTAGAGGTTAGACTTACTGGCCTATAATTTCCAGGTTCACTTTTAGAGCCCTTTTTGAATATTGGCACCACATTTGCTATGCGCCAGTCCTGTGGAACAGACCCCGTCGCTATAGAGTCCCTAAAAATAAGAAATAATGGTTTATCTATTACATTACTTAGTTCTCTTAGTACTCGTGGGTGTATGCCATCCGGACCCGGAGATTTATCTATTTTAATCTTATTTAGCCGGTTTCGCACCTCTTCTTGGGTTAGATTGGTGACCCTTAATATAGGGTTTTCATTGTTTCTTGGGATTTCACCTAGCATTTCATTTTCCACCGTGAATACCGTGGAGAAGAAGGTGTTTAATATGTTAGCCTTTTCCTCGTCATCTACAACCATTCTTTCCTCACTATTTTTTAAGGGGCCTACATTTTCAGTTTTTATTCTTTTACTATTGATATAGTTGAAGAACAGTTTGGGATTAGTTTTACTCTCCTTAGCAATGTGCTTCTCTGTTTCCTTTTTGGCAGCTTTAATTAGTTTTTTAGATAAAGTATTTTTCTCCCTATAGTTTTTTAGAGCTTCAATGGTGCCATCCTGCTTTAGTAGTGCAAATGCTTTCTTTTTACTGTTAATTGCCTGTCTTACTTCTTTGTTTAGCCACATTGGGTTTTTCCTATTTCTAGTCCTTTTATTCCCACAAGGTATAAACCGCTTACAGTGCCTATTTAGGATGTTCTTAAACATTTCCCATTTATTATCTGTATTCTTATTTCTGAGGATATTGTCCCAGTCTACCAGATTAAGGGCATCTCTAAGCTGGTCAAACTTTGCCTTCCTAAAGTTCAGTGTTTTTGTGACTCCCTGACAAGTCCCCCTAGTGAAAGACAGGTGAAACTGTACAATATTGTGGTCACTATTTCCTAGATGCCCGACCACCTGCAGATTTGTTATTCTGTCAGGTCTATTAGATAGTATTAGGTCTAAAAGTGCTGCTCCTCTGGTTGGATTCTGCACCAATTGTGAAAGATAATTTTTCTTGGTTATTAGCAGAAACCTGTTGCCTTTATGGGTTTCACAGGTTTCTGTTTCCCAGTTAATATCCGGGTAGTTAAAGTCCCCCATAACCAGGACCTCATTATGGGTTGCAGCTTCATCTATCTGCTTTAGAAGTAGACTTTCCATGATTTCTGTTATATTTGGGGGTTTGTAACAGACCCCAATGAGAATTTTGTTACCATTTTTCCCTCCATGAATTTCGACCCATATGGACTCGACATCCTCATTCCCTTCGCTAATATCCTCCCTTAAAGTGGACTTTAGACAAGACTTTACATAGAGAGAAACCCCTCCTCCTCTTCGATTTTTACGATCCTTTCTAAACAGACTGTAACCCTGTAAGTTAACTGCCCAGTCATAGCTTTCATCTAACCATGTCTCGGTTATTCCCACTATGTCAAAGTTACCTGTAGATATTTCTGCTTCTAGTTCTTCCATCTTGTTTGTCAGGCTTCTGGCGTTTGCGAGCATGCAGTTTAGAGGATTTTGTTTTGTTCCAATCTCCTCGCTGTGGATTGTTTTAGAAATGTTCTTACCTCCCTTCTGAGTATGTTTTCCTGGGTCTTCTTTGTTCGAGTCTAATGTTTTTCTTCCCATCCCCTCTTCTTCTAGTTTAACGCCCTCCTACATATGCATACATATGCTGTAAAGTATTAGCTTCCTTCATTCCCTCGGGTAAAATTACTTATGGCCTATTCAGCCATACTAGTGTTTTAAATGTTTTTAAATGTATGATTTGCCTGGTTCTGTTTGTGGATTCCTATTTTTGTACAATAAAATTGACTATTTAACGTGGATCCCATTGGTTTGCATATCCTTTTCTTTTTGTGTTTAGTGTGTAGCGTGTAACTTAACCCTACACGCTACACGCTACACGCTACACTCTACACCCTACACGCTACACCCTACACTCTACACCGTACACTCTACACGCTACACGCTACACTCTACACCCTACACCCTACACGCTACACGCTACACCCTACACTCTACACGCTACACGCTACACGCTACACCCTACACTCTACACGCTACACGCTACACTCTACACGCTACACGCTACATGCTACACTCTACACTCTACACCCTACACCCTACACGCTACACGCTATACTCTACACCCTACACGCTACACTCTACACGCTACATGCTACACTCTACACTCTACACGCTACACGCTACACTCTACACCCTACACGCAACACGCTACACCCTACACGCTACACTCTGCACGCTACACCCTACACGCTATACTATGCACGCTACACGCTACACTCTACACCATACACGCTACACCCTACGCTCTACACCCTACACCCTACACGCTACACCCGACACCCTACACCCTACATGCTTCACCCTACACGCTACACTCTACACTCTACACCCTACACCCTACACGCTACATGCTACACCCTACACGCTACAATCTACACCCTACACCCTACACGCTACACGCTACACGCTACACCCTTCACCCTACACTCTACACCCTACACGCTACACGCTACACCCTACACGCTACACGTTACACTCTACACCCTACACCCTACACCCTACTCTCTACATGCTATACTCTACACCCTACACGCTACACTCTACACCCTACACGCTACACGCTACACCCTACACGCTAAACGCTACAGCTTATACCCTACACTCTACACCGTACACCCTACACGCTACATTCTACACCCTACATGCTACACCCTACACCCTACACCCTACATGCTACACCCTACACTCTACAACCTACACCCTACACACTACACGCTACACCCTACACCCTACACGCTACACTCTACACGCTACACGCTACACTCTACACCCTACACGCAACACCCTACACCCTACACCCTACAAACTACACGCTACACCCTACACCCTACACCCGACACGCTACACCCTACACGCTACACTCTACACGCTACACTCTACACCCTACACTCTACACGCTACATGCTACACTCTACATTCTACACAATACGCTCTACACGCTACACTCTACACCCTACACGCTACACTCTACACTCTACACCCTACTCTCTACACGCTACACTCTATACCCTACACTCTACACGCTACAGCCTACACCCTACACTCTACATGCTACACCCTACAGCCTACACCCTACACTCTACATGCTACACGCTACACGATACATGCTACACGCTACACCCTACACGCTACACGCTACACTCTACACACTACACGCTACACCCTACAGCCTACACCCTACACGCTACACTCTACATCCTACATGCTACACCCTACACCCTACACCCTACACGCTACACGCTACACGCTACACGCTACACCCTACTCGCTACACCCTACACTCTACACCCTACACGCTACACCCTACACTCTACACGCTACACGCTACACGCTACACTCTACACGCTACACTCTACACTCTACACCCTACACCCTACACGCTACACGCTATACACCCTACACGCTACACTCTACACGCTACACGCTACACTCTACACGCTACACGCTACACTCTACACCCTACATGATACATGCTACACCCTACACGCTACAGCCTATACGCTACACGCTACACTCTACACCCTACAAGCTACACGCTACACGCTACACCCTACACTCTACACCCTACACCGTACACGCTACACGCTACACTCTACACGCTACACTCTTCACTCTACACCCTACACCCTACATGCTACACTCTACACCCTACACGGTACACCCTACAATCTACACGCTACATGCTACACTCTACACTCTACACCCTACACCCTACACGCTACATGCTACACTCTACACCCTACACGCTACACTCTACACCCTACACGCTACACTCTACACCCTACACGCTACACGCTAGGGTGTAGAGTGTAATATGTAGCGTGTAGTTTGTAGCGTTTAGCTAGTAGGGTGTAGCGTGTAGCGTGTAGGGTGTAGAGTGTAGCGTGTAGCGTGTAGCATGTAGGGTGTAGGGTGTAGAGTGTAGCGTGTAGGGTGTAGAGTGTAGGGTGTAGGATGTAGAGTGTAGGGTTTAGAGTGTAATGTGTAGCGTGCAGGGTGTAGCGTGTAGCATGTAGGGTGTAGGGTGTGGAGTGTAGGGTGTAGCGTGTAGGGTGTAGAGTGTAGCGTGTAGCGTGTAGGGTGTAGGGTGTAGAGTGTAGGGTGTAGCGTGTAGGGTGTAGAGTGTAGCGTGTAGGGTGTAGCGTGTAGCGTGCAGGGTGTAGAGTGTAGCGTATAGCGTGTAGGGTGTAGAGTGTAGGGTGTAGCGTGTAGGGTGTAGGGTGTAGGGTGTAGCGTGTAGGGTGTAGAGTGTAGCGTGTAGCGTGTAGGGTGTAGGGTGTAGGGTGTAGCGTGTAGTGTGTAGCGTGTAGCGTGTAGGGTGTAGCGTGTAGCATGTAGCGTGTGGCGTGTAGCATGTAGAGTGTAGGGTGTAGAGTGTAGGGTGTAGGGTGTAGCGTGTAGAGTGTAGGGTATAGAGTGTAGCGTCTAGGGTGTAGAGTGTAGCATGTAGCGTGTAGGGTGTAGAGTGTAGGGTGTAGGGTGTAGAGTGTAGGGTGTAGCGTGTAGAGTGTAGCGTGTAGCGTGTAGGGTGTAGGGTGTACAGTGTAGGGTGTAGGGTGTAGCGTGTAGAGTGTAGTGTGTGGCGTGCAGGGCGTAGGGTGTAGCGTGTAGGGTGTAGGGTGTAGAGTGTAGGGTGTAGCATGTAGGGTGTAGGGTGTAGGGTGTAGCGTGTAGGGTGTAGAGTGTAGCATGTAGGGTGTACGGTGTAGAGTGTAGGGTATAAGCTGTAGCGTTTAGCGTGTAGAGTGTAGCGTGCAGCGTGTAGGGTGTAGGGTGTAGAGTGTAGCGTGTAGAGTGTAGAGTGTAGAGTGTAGAGAGTAGGGTGTAGGGTGTAGAGTGTAGGGTGTAGGGTGTAGAGTGTAACGTGTAGCGTGTAGGGTGTAGCGTGTAGGGTGTAGAGTGTAGGGTGTAGCGTGTAGGGTGTAGCGTGTAGCGTGTAGCGTGTAGGGTGTAGGGTGTAGAGTGTAGGGTGTAGCGTGTAGGGTGTAGCGTGTATCGTGTAGCGTGTAGCGAGTAGGTTGTAGGGTGTAGAGTGTAGGGTGTAGCGTGTAGGGTGTAGCGTGTATCGTGTAGCGTGTAGAGTGTAGCGTCTAGCGTGTAGCGTATAGTGTGTAGCGTGTAGCGTGTAGATTGTAGCGTGTAGGGTGTAGGGTGTAGGGTGTACCGTGTAGGGTGTAGCATGTAGCGTGTAGCGTGTAGAGTGTAGCATGTAGGGTGTAGCAAGTAGCGTGTATTGTGTAGGGTGTAGAGTGTAGCATGTAGCGTGTAGAGTGTAGGGTGTAGCGTGTAGGGTGTAGAGTGTAGCGTGTAGGGTGTAGAGTGTAGCGTGTAGCGTGTAGCGTATAGTGTGTAGCGTGTAGCGTGTAGATTGTAGCGTGTAGGGTGTAGGGTGTAGCGTGTAGCGTGTAGGGTGTAGGGTGTAGGGTGTACCGTGTAGGGTTTAGCGTGTAGCGTGTAGAGTGTAGCATGTAGGGTGTAGCAAGCAGCGTGTATTGTGTAGGGTGTAGAGTGTAGCGTGTAGGGTGTCACTTTTTCCTCTGATGAAGACGCTTGAGTAGCGTCGATACGCGTGGGGTTCAGGGCTTCCTTTGTTTTGTTCCCGAGGGACAGGACTGCTATGGAATTACACCTATTTACTTCATGCATGGCCTGGCATTTTTCCAAGCCTTAGGACAATGGATCCTGATTCTTTCTATTTCCACAAGGCGTCTGTATGCATACATTTATCCAAATAACTAGGATTTTGTAGTACTGCAGCATATCTATTTCCCTGATTACCTTTCTATAGGGGTCTGCTTTCATTTGCTTACCAACTGTGCGCACGCATGCTGTGTTGAACAAAATAGGATCCATGATGTATTTCTTCCAGATACTAGGCTGGAGTATATGTTTCCTGTCATAGTACTCAGGGGGTCACAGTTGGCAGTAAACAATATGTAGATTTGACCAAAATTGGTGTACCCGCATACCTAGCAATTTTTTCTCTCTGGTTATTTCTCCTGTCTCACATATGCTGTAAAGTATTAGCTTCCTTCATTCCCTCGGGTAAAATTACTTATGGCCTATTCAGCCATACTAGTGTTTTAAATGTTTTTAAATGTATGATTTGCCTGGTTCTGTTTGTGGATTCCTATTTTTGTACAATAAAATTGACTATTTAACGTGGATCCCATTGGTTTGCATATCCTTTTCTTTTTGTGTTTAGTGTGTAGCGTGTAACTTAACCCTACACGCTACACGCTACACGCTACACTCTACACCCTACACGCTACACCCTACACTCTACACCGTACACTCTACACGCTACACGCTACACTCTACACCCTACACCCTACACGCTACACGCTACACCCTACACTCTACACGCTACACGCTACACGCTACACCCTACACTCTACACGCTACACGCTACACTCTACACGCTACACGCTACATGCTACACTCTACACTCTACACCCTACACCCTACACGCTACACGCTATACTCTACACCCTACACGCTACACTCTACACGCTACATGCTACACTCTACACTCTACACGCTACACGCTACACTCTACACCCTACACGCAACACGCTACACCCTACACGCTACACTCTGCACGCTACACCCTACACGCTATACTATGCACGCTACACGCTACACTCTACACCATACACGCTACACCCTACGCTCTACACCCTACACCCTACACGCTACACCCGACACCCTACACCCTACATGCTTCACCCTACACGCTACACTCTACACTCTACACCCTACACCCTACACGCTACATGCTACACCCTACACGCTACAATCTACACCCTACACCCTACACGCTACACGCTACACGCTACACCCTTCACCCTACACTCTACACCCTACACGCTACACGCTACACCCTACACGCTACACGTTACACTCTACACCCTACACCCTACACCCTACTCTCTACATGCTATACTCTACACCCTACACGCTACACTCTACACCCTACACGCTACACGCTACACCCTACACGCTAAACGCTACAGCTTATACCCTACACTCTACACCGTACACCCTACACGCTACATTCTACACCCTACATGCTACACCCTACACCCTACACCCTACATGCTACACCCTACACTCTACAACCTACACCCTACACACTACACGCTACACCCTACACCCTACACGCTACACTCTACACGCTACACGCTACACTCTACACCCTACACGCAACACCCTACACCCTACACCCTACAAACTACACGCTACACCCTACACCCTACACCCGACACGCTACACCCTACACGCTACACTCTACACGCTACACTCTACACCCTACACTCTACACGCTACATGCTACACTCTACATTCTACACAATACGCTCTACACGCTACACTCTACACCCTACACGCTACACTCTACACTCTACACCCTACTCTCTACACGCTACACTCTATACCCTACACTCTACACGCTACAGCCTACACCCTACACTCTACATGCTACACCCTACAGCCTACACCCTACACTCTACATGCTACACGCTACACGATACATGCTACACGCTACACCCTACACGCTACACGCTACACTCTACACACTACACGCTACACCCTACAGCCTACACCCTACACGCTACACTCTACATCCTACATGCTACACCCTACACCCTACACCCTACACGCTACACGCTACACGCTACACGCTACACCCTACTCGCTACACCCTACACTCTACACCCTACACGCTACACCCTACACTCTACACGCTACACGCTACACGCTACACTCTACACGCTACACTCTACACTCTACACCCTACACCCTACACGCTACACGCTATACACCCTACACGCTACACTCTACACGCTACACGCTACACGCTACACTCTACACGCTACACGCTACACTCTACACCCTACACGCAACACGCTACACTCTACACCCTACACGCTACACTCTGCATTCTACACGCTACACCCTACACCCTGCATGCTACACTCTGCATGCTACACGCTACACTCTACACTCTACACCCTACACCCTACACGCTACACGCTATACTCTACACCCTACACGCTACACTCTACACCCTACACGCTACACTCTGCATTCTACACGCTACACCCTACACCCTGCATGCTACACTCTGCACGCTACACGCTACACTCTACACTCTACACCCTACACCCTACACGCTATACGCTACACTCTACACCCTGCACGCTACACGCTACACCCTACACGCTACACTCTACACCCTACACGCTACACCCTACACTCTACACACTACACGCTACACTCTACACCCTACACGCTACACCCTACACTCCACACCCTACACCCTACATGCTACACGCTACACCCTACACGCTACACATTACACTCTAAACCCTACACTCTACATCCTACACCCTACACTCTACACCCTACACGCTACACTCTACACTCTACACCCTACACCCTACATGCTACACGCTACACACTACACTCTACACCCTACACGCTACACGCTACACCCTACAAGCTAAACGCTACAAACTACACGCTACATATTACACTCTACACCCTAGCGTATAGCGTGTAGGGTGTAGAGTGTAGCGTGTAGCATGTAGCGTGTAGGGTGTATGGTGTAGAGTGTAGCATGTAGCGTGTAGGGTGTAGAGTGTAGCGTGTAGGGTGTAGAGTGTAGCATGTAGCGTGTAGGGTGTACACCCTACACGCTACACCCTACACTCTACACCGTACACTCTACACGCTACACGCTACACTCTACACCCTACACCGTACACGCTACACGCTACACTCTACACCCTACACTCTACACGCTACACGCTACACCCTACACTCTACACGCTACACGCTACACTCTACACGCTACACGCTACATGCTACACTCTACACTCTACACCCTACACCCTACACGCTACACGCTATACTCTACACCCTACACGCTACACTCTACACGCTACATGCTACACTCTACACTCTACACGCTACACGCTACACTCTACACCCTACACGCAACACGCTACACTCTACACCCTACACGCTACACTCTGCACGCTACACGCTACACCCTACACGCTATACTCTGCACGCTACACGCTACACTCTACACCATACACGCTACACCCTACACTCTACACCCTACACCCTACACGCTACACCCGACACTCTACACCCTACACGCTACACCCTACACTCTACACGCTACACGCTACACGCTACACTCTACACGCTACACGCTACACTCTACACCCTACACCCTACACGCTACACGCTATACACCCTACACGCTACACTCTACACGCTACACGCTACACGCTACACTCTACACGCTACACGCTACACTCTACACCCTACACACAACACGCTACACTCTACACCCTACACGCTACACTCTGCATTCTACACGCTACACCCTACACCCTGCATGCTACACTCTGCATGCTACACGCTACACTCTACACTCTACACCCTACACCCTACACGCTACACGCTATACTCTACACCCTACACGCTACACTCTACACCCTACACGCTACACTCTGCATTCTACACGCTACACCCTACACCCTGCATGCTACACTCTGCACGCTACACGCTACACTCTACACTCTACACCCTACACCCTACACGCTATACGCTACACTCTACACCCTGCACGCTACACGCTACACCCTACACGCTACACTCTACACCCTACACGCTACACCCTACACTCTACACGCTACACGCTACACTCTACACCCTACACGCTACACCCTACACTCCACACCCTACACCCTACATGCTACACGCTACACACTACACTCTACACCCTACACGCTACACGCTACACCCTACAAGCTAAACGCTACAAACTACACGCTACATATTACACTCTACACGCTAGCGTGTAGCGTGTAGGGTGTAGAGTGTAGCGTGTAGCATGTAGCGTGTAGGGTGTATGGTGTAGAGTGTAGCGTGTAGGGTGTAGAGTGTAGCGTGTAGGGTGTAGAGTGTAGCATGTAGCGTGTAGGGTGTAGGGTGTGGAGCGTAGAGTGTAGCATGTAGCGTGTAGATTGTAGGGTGTACCGTGTAGGGTGTAGAGTGTAGCATGTAGGGTGTAGGGTGTAGAGTGAAGGGTGTAGCGTGTAGAGTGTAGCGTGTAGCGTGTACGGTGTAGGGTGTAGAGTGTAGGGTGTAGCGTGTAGCTTGTAGGGTGTAGAGTGTAGCGTGTAGCGTGTAGGGTGTAGAGTGTAGCGAGTAGCGTGTAGTGTGTAGGGTGTAGGGTGTAGAGTGTAGGGTGTAGCGTGTAGGGTGTAGCGTGTAGCGTGTAGCGTGTAGCGTGTAGGGTGTAGGGTGTAGGGTGTAGCGTGTAGGGTGTAGAGTGTAGCGTGTAGCGTGTAGGGTGTAGGGTGTAGGGTGTAGCGTGTAGTGTGTAGTGTGTAGCGTGTAGGGTGTAGCGTGTAGCATGTAGCGTGTAGCGTGTAGCATGTAGAGTGTAGGGTGTAGGGTGTAGGGTGTAGCATGTAGAGTGTAGGGTGTAGGGTGTAGCGTGTAGAGTGTAGGGTATAGAGTGTAGCGTCTAGGGTGTAGAGTGTAGCGTGTAGGGTGTAGAGTGTAGCGTGTAGGGTGTAGAATATAGCGTGTAGAGAGTAGGGTGTAGGGTGTAGAGTGTAGGGTGTAGGGTGTAGAGTGTAACGTGTAGCGTGTAGGGTGTAGCGTGTAGCGTGTAGGGTGTAGGGTGTAGAGTGTAGGGTGTAGCGTGTAGGGTGTAGCGTGTAGCGTGTAGCGTGTAGGGTGTAGGGTGTAGAGTGTAGGGTGTAGTGTGTAGGGTGTAGCGTGTATCGTGTAGCGTGTAGAGTGTAGCGTCTAGCGTATAGGGTGTAGCGTGTAGCGTGTAGATTGTAGCGTGTAGGGTGTAGGGTGTAGGGTGTAGCGTGTAGCGTGTAGGGTGTAGATTGTAGCGTGTAGCGTGTAGGGTGTAGGGTGTAGAGTGCAGAGTGTAGGGTGTAGAGTGTAACGTGTAGTGTGTAGGGTGTAGTGTGTAGCGTGTAGTGTGTAGCGTGTAGGGTGTAGGGTGTAGAGTGTAGCGTGTAGGGTGTAGCATGTAGCGTGTAGGGTGTAGGGTGTATAGTGTAGAGTGTAGCGTGTAGCGTGTAGGGTGTAGAGTGTAGCGAGTAGCGTGTAGTGTGTAGGGTGTAGGGTGTAGGGTGTAGAGTGTAGGGTGTAGCGTGTAGGGTGTAGCGTGTAGCGTGTAGCGTGTAGCGTGTAGGGTGTAGGGTGTAGGGTGTAGCGTGTAGGGTGTAGAGTGTAGCGTGTAGCGTGTAGGGTGTAGGGTGTAGGGTGTAGCGTGTAGTGTGTAGTGTGTAGCGTGTAGGGTGTAGCGTGTAGCATGTAGCGTGTAGCGTGTAGCATGTAGAGTGTAGGGTGTAGGGTGTAGGGTGTAGCATGTAGAGTGTAGGGTGTAGGGTGTAGCGTGTAGAGTGTAGGGTATAGAGTGTAGCGTCTAGGGTGTAGAGTGTAGCGTGTAGGGTGTAGAGTGTAGCGTGTAGGGTGTAGAATATAGCGTGTAGAGAGTAGGGTGTAGGGTGTAGAGTGTAGGGTGTAGGGTGTAGAGTGTAGGGTGTAGCGTGTAGGGTGTAGCGTGTAGCGTGTAGCGTGTAGGGTGTAGGGTGTAGAGTGTAGGGTGTAGTGTGTAGGGTGTAGCGTGTAGCGTGTAGGGTGTAGGGTGTAGAGTGTAGGGTGTAGCGTGTAGGGTGTAGCGTGTAGCGTGTAGCGTGTAGGGTGTAGGGTGTAGAGTGTAGGGTGTAGTGTGTAGGGTGTAGCGTGTATCGTGTAGCGTGTAGAGTGTAGCGTCTAGCGTATAGGGTGTAGCGTGTAGCGTGTAGATTGTAGCGTGTAGGGTGTAGGGTGTAGGGTGTAGCGTGTAGGGTGTAGATTGTAGCGTGTAGCGTGTAGGGTGTAGGGTGTAGAGTGCAGAGTGTAGGGTGTAGAGTGTAACGTGTAGTGTGTAGGGTGTAGTGTGTAGCGTGTAGTGTGTAGCGTGTAGGGTGTAGGGTGTAGAGTGTAGCGTGTAGGGTGTAGCATGTAGCGTGTAGGGTGTAGGGTGTATAGTGTAGAGTGTAGCGTGTAGTGTGAAGCATGCAGGGTGTAGGGTGTCGGGTATAGCGTGTAGGGTGTAGAGTGTAGGGTGTAGCGTGTATGGTGTAGAGTGTAGCGTGTAGAGTGTAGCGTGTAGGGTGTAGGGTGTAGCGTGTAGCGTGCAGAGTGTAGCGTGTAGGGTGTAGAGTGTAGCGTGTTGCGTGTAGGGTGTAGCGTGTAGGGTGTAGAGTATAGTGTGTAGCGTGTAGGGTGTAGGGTGTAGAGTGTAGGGTGTAGCGTGTAGCGTGTAGGGTGTAGGGTGTAGATTGTAGCGTGTAGGGTGTAGGGTGTAGCGTGTAGCGTGTAGAGTGTAGGGTGTAGAGTGTAGCGTGTAGAGTGTAGGGTGTAGAGTGTAGGGTGTAGAGTGTAACGTGTAGCGTGTATTGTGTAGCGTGTAGCATGTAGGGTGTAGCGTGTAGCGTGTAGGGTGCAGGGTGTAGAGTGTAGCGTGTAGGGTGTAGAGTGTAACGTGTAGCGTGTAGGGTGTAGCGTGTAGCGTGTAGGGTGTAGGGTGTAGAGTGTAACGTGTAGCGTGTAGGGTGTAGCGTGTAGCGTGTAGGGTGTAGCGTGTAGTGTGTAGCGTGTAGAGTGTAGGGTGTAGAGTGTAGCGTGTAGGTTGTAGCATGTAGCGTGTAGGGTGTAGGGTGTAGAGTGTAGAGTGTAGCGTGTAGGGTGAAGCATGTAGGGTGTAGGGTGTCGGGTATAGCGTGTAGGGTGTAGGGTGTAGAGTGTAGGGTGTAGCGTGTATGGTGTAGAGTGTAGCGTGTAGCGTGCAGAGTGTAGCGTGCAGGGTGTAGGGTGTAGCGTGTAGAATGCAGAGTGTAGCGTGTAGGGTGTAGAGTGTAGCGTGTTGCGTGAAGGGTGTAGAGTGTAGGGTGTAGCATGTAGGGGGTAGAGTGTAGAGTGTAGCGTGTAGCGTGTAGGGTGTAGGGTGTAGGGTGTAGCGTGTAGGGTGTTGAGTGTAGCGTGTAGCGTGTAGGGTGTAGGGTGTAGGGTGTAGCGTGTAGGGTGTTGAGTGTAGCGTGTAGCGTGTAGGGTGTAGGGTGTAGGGTGTAGCGTGTAGGGTGTTGAGTGTAGCATGTAGAGTGTAGGGTGTAGGGTGTAGCGTGTAGAGTGTAGGGTATAGAGTGTAGCGTGTAGCGTGTAGAGAGTAGGGTGTAGAGTGTAGCGTGTAGGGTGTAGAGTGTAGCGAGTAGAGTGTAGCGTGTAGGGTGTTGCGTGTAGGGTGTAGAGTGTAGCGTGTAGCGTGTAGAGTGTAGCGTGTAGGGTGTAGGGTGTAGCGTGTAGTGTGTAGGGTGTAGGGTGTAGAGTGTAGGGTGTAGCATGTAGGGTGTAGGGTGTAGGGTGTAGCATGTAGGGTGTAGAGTGTAGTGTGTAGGGTGTACGGTGTAGAGTGTAGGGTATAAGCTGTAGCGTTTAGCGTGTAGGGTGTAGCGTGTAGCGTGTAGGGTGTAGAGTGTAGCGTTTAGGGTGTAGAGTGTAGCGTGCAGAGTGTAGCATGTAGGGTATAGAGTGTAGCGTGTTGCGTGTAGGGTGTAGAGTGTAGCGTGTAGCGTGTAGAGTGTAGAGTGTAGCGTGTAGCGTGTAGAGTGTAGCGTGTAGGGTGTAGAGTATAGCGTGTAGCGTGTAGGGTGTAGGGTGTAGAGTGTAGAGTGTAGCATGTAGCGTGTAGCGTGTAGAGTGTAGCGTGTAGCGTGTAGAGTGTAGGGTGTAGCGTGTAGCGTGTAGCGTGTAGAGTGTAGGGTGTAGAGTGTAGCGTGTAGCGTGTAGAGTGTAGCGTGTAGCGTGTAGGGTGTAGAGTGTAGCGTGTAGCGTGTAGGGTGTAGGGTGTAGAGTGTAGCGTGTAGAGTGTGCGGTGTAGAGTGTAGGGTGTAGCGTGTAGGGTGTAGAGTGTAGCGTGTAGCGTGTAGGGTTAAGCTACACGCTACACACTAAACACAAAAAGAAAAGGATATGCAAACCAATGGGATCCACGTTAAATAGTCAATTTTATTGTACAAAAATAGTAATCCACAAACAGAACCAGGCAAAACATACATTTAAAGACATTTAAAACACTAGTATAGCTGAATAGGCCATAAGTAATTTTACCCGAGGGAATGAAGGAAGCTAATACTTTACAGCATATGTGAGACAGGAGAAATAACCAGAGAGAAAAAATTGCTAGGTATGCGGGTACACCAATCTTAGTCAAATCTACATATAAGAAGCCTATTGTTTACTGCCAACTGTGACCCCCTGAGTACTATGACAGGAAACATATACTCCAGCCTAGTATCTGGAAGAAATACATCATGGATCCTATTTTGTTCAACACAGCATGCGTGCGCACAGTTGGTAAGCAAATGAAAGCAGACCCCTATAGAAAGGTAATCAGGGAAATAGATGTGCTGCAGTACTACAAAATCCTAGTTATTTGGATAAATGTATGCATACAGACGCCTTGTGGAAATACAAAGAATCAGGATCCATTGTCCTAAGGCTTGGAAAAATGCCAGGCCATGCATGAAGTAAATAGGTGTAATTCCATAGCAGTTGTAAAGATAAGTTACCCAAGTCCTGTCCCTTGGGAAAAAAACAAAGGAAGCCCTGAACCCCACGCGTATCGACGCTACTCAAGCGTCTTCATCAGAGGAAAAAGTGACACCCTACACGCTACACGCTACACTCTACACCCTACACTCTACACCCTACACGCTACACCCTACACTCTACACGCTACATGCTACACTCTACACCCTACACAATACACGCTACTTGCTACACCCTACATGCTACACTCTACACGCTACACGCTACACGCTACACCCTACACGGTACACCCTACACCCTACACCCTACACGCAACACGCTACACCCTACACCCTACACGCTACAATCTACACGCTACACGCTACACCCTACACCCTACACCCTACACGCTACAATCTACACGCTACACGCTACACGCTAGACGCTACACTCTACACCCTACACGCTACACCCTACACTCTACACCCTACACCCTACACGCTACACGCTACACGCTACACCCTACACGCTACACCCTACACTCTACACCCTACACCCTACACGCTACACGCTACACGCTACACCCTACACGCTACACCCTACACTCTACACCCTACACGCTACACCCTACACGCTACACGTTACACTCTACACCCTACACCCTACACTCTACACCCTACACCCTACTCTCTACACGCTACACTCTACACCCTACACGCTACACTCTACACTCTACACCCTACACCCTACACGCTACACGCTACACGCTACACGCTACACTCTACACGCTAAACGCTACAGCTTATACCCTACACTCTACACCGTACACCCTACATGCTACACTCTACACCCTACACGCTACACCCTACACCCTACATGCTACACCCTACACTACACCCTACACCCTACACGCTACACCCTATGCCCTGCACGCCACACACTACACTCTACACGCTACACCCTACACTGTACACCCTACACCCTACACGCTACACGCTACACTCTACACGCTACACCCTACACCCTACACGCTATACGCTACACTCTACACCCTGCACGCTACACGCTACACCCTACACGCTACACTCTACACCCTACATGCTACACCCTACACTCTACACCCTACACACTACACGCTACTCGCTACACTCTACACCCTACACGCTACACTCTACACTCTACTCCCTACTCTCTACACGCTACACTCTATACCCTACACTCTACACGCTACGCGCTACACGCTACACACTACACACTACACGCTACACTTTACACTCTACACGCTACACACTACACGCTACACGCTACACTCTACACCCTACACCCTACTCTACATGCTACACGCTACACGCTACATGCTACACCCTACACGCTTCACCCTACACCCTACACGCTACACGCTACACGCTACACTCTACACCCTACACTCTACACCCTACACGCTACACGCTACACGCTACACTCTACACGCTAAACGCTACAGCTTATACCCTACACTCTACACCGTACACCCTACACGCTACACTCTACACCCTACACGCTACACCCTACACCCTACATGCTACACCCTACACTCTACACCCTACACCCTACATGCTACACTCTACACCCTACACCCTACTCTACATGCTACTCGCTACACGGTACATGATACACGCTACACCCTACACGCTACACGCTACACCCTACACGCTACACGCTACAAGCCACACTCTACACCCTACAAGCTACACCCTACACCCTACTCCCTACACTCTACACGCTACACGCTACACCCTACACCCTACACTGTACACCCTACACCCTACATGCTACACCCTACACTCTACACCCTACACCCTACATGCTACACTCTACACCCTACACCCTACTCTACATGCTACACGCTACACGGTACATGATACACGCTACACCCTACACGCTACACGCTACACCCTACACGCTACACGCTACACTCCACACCCTACACGCTACACCCTACACCCTACTCCCTACACTCTACAC